>NW_028116264.1:0-26029 GCF_964273445.1 Streptopelia decaocto
GAATTTCAACAATTTTGAGAGGGATTTGAAAAGTTTCAATGGGAATGGGAAGAATTGGGACAAAAATTGGAAAATTTTTAAGGGACATTGAAAAAATTTCAACTGGAATTTTAGCCATTTTTTTTATGTGAAATTGTAAACATGTGGACATGGATTTTGAAAATTCTAGAGAGAATTTTAAAAGCTTCAAGAGAATTTCAACAATGTTGAGAGGGATTTGAAAAGTTTCATTGGGAATGGGAAGAATTGGGACAAAATTGGAAAATTTTTAAGGGACTTTGAAAAAATTTCAACTGGAATTTTAGCCATTTTTTTATGTGAAATTGTAAACATGTGGACATGGATTTTGAAAATTCTAGAGAGAATTTTAAAAGCTTCAAGAGAATTTCAACAATGTTGAGAGGGATTTGCAAAGTTTCAATGGGAATGGGAAGAATTGGGACAAAAATTGGAAAATTTTGAAGGGACTTTGAAAAAATTTCAACTGGAATTTTAGCCATTTTTTGACGTGAAATTGTAAACATGTGGACATGGATTTTGAAAATTCTAGAGAGAATTTGAAAAGCTTCAAGAGAATTTCAACAATTTTGAGAGGGATTTGAAAAGTTTCAATGAAAATGGGAAGAATTGGGACAAAAATTGGAAAATTTTTAAGGAACTTTGAAAAAATTTCAACTGGAATTTTAGCCATATTTTTGACGTGAAATTGTAAACATGTGGACATGGATTTTGAAAATTCTGGAGAGAATTTTAAGAGCTTCAAGAGAATTTCAACAATTTTGAGAGGGATTTGAAAAGTTTCAATGGGAATGGGAAGAATTGGGACAAAAATTGGAAAATTTTTAAGGGACTTTGAAAAATTTCAACTGGAATTTTAGCCATTTTTTTAATGTGAAATTGTAAACATGTGGACATGAATTTTGAAAATTCTAGAGAGAATTTTAAAAGCTTCAAGAGAATTTCAACAATGTTGAGAGGGATTTGAAAAGTTTCATTGGGAATGGGAAGAATTGGGACAAAAATTGGAAAATTTTTAAGGGACTTTGAAAAAATTTCAACTGGAATTTTAGCCATTTTTTTATGTGAAATTGTAAACATGTGGACATGGATTTTGAAAATTCTAGAGAGAATTTTAAAAGCTTCAAGAGAATTTCAACAATGTTGAGAGGGATTTGCAAAGTTTCAATGGGAATGGGAAGAATTGGGACAAAAATTGGAAAATTTTTCAGGGACTTTGAAAAAATTTCAACTGGAATTTTAGCCATTTTTGACGTGAAATTGTAAACATGTGGACATGGATTTTGAAAATTCTAGAGAGAATTTTAAAAGCTTCAAGAGAATTTCAACAATGTTGAGAGGGATTTGAAAAGTTTCAATGGGAATGGGAAGAATTGGGACAAAAATTGGAAAATTTTTAAGGGACTTTGAAAAAATTTCAACTGGAATTTTAGCCATTTTTTGACGTGAAATTGTAAACATGTGGACATGGATTTTGAAAATTCTAGAGAGAATTTTAAAAGCTTCAAGAGGATTTCAACAATTTTGAGAGGGATTTGAAAAGTTTCAATGGGAATGGGAAGAATTGGGACAAAAACTGGAAAATTTTGAAGGACTTTGAAAAAATTTCAACTGGAATTTTAGCCATTTTTGACGTGAAATTGTAAACCTGTGGACATGGATTTTGAAAATTCTAGAGAGAATTTTAAAAGCTTCAACAGAATTTCAACAATTTTGAGAGGGATTTGAAAAGTTTCAATGGGAATGGGAAGAATTGGGACAAAAATTGGAAAATTTTTCAGGGACTTTGAAAAAATTTCAACTGGAATTTTAGCCATTTTTTGACGTGAAATTGTAAACATGTGGACATGGATTTTGAAAATTCTAGAGAGAATTTTAAAAGCTTCAAGAGGATTTCAACAATTTTGAGGGGGATTTGCAAAGTTTCAATGGGAATGGGAAGAATTGGGACAAAAATTGGAAAATTTTGAAGGGACTTTGAAAAAATTTCAACTGGAATTTTAGCCATTTTTTGACGTGAAATTGTAAACCTGTGGACATGGATTTTGAAAATTCTAGAGAGAATTATAAAAGCTTCAAGAGGATTTCAACAATTTTGAGAGGGATTTGAAAAGTTTCAATGGGAATGGGAAGAATTGGGACAAAAATTGGAAAATTTTTCAGGGACTTTGAAAACATTTCAACTGGAATTTTAGCCATTTTTTGACGTGAAATTGTAAACATGTGGACATGGATTTTGAAAATTCTAGAGAGAATTTGAAAAGCTTCAAGAGAATTTCAACAATTTTGAGAGGGATTTGAAAAGTTTCAATGAAAATGGGAAGAATTGGGACAAAAATTGGAAAATTTTTAAGGGACTTTGAAAAAATTTCAACTGGAATTTTAGCCATTTTTTGACGTGAAATTGTAAACATGTGGACATGGATTTTGAAAATTCTAGAGAGAATTTTAAAAGCTTCAAGAGAATTTCAACAATGTTGAGAGGGATTTGAAAAGTTTCAATGGGAATGGGAAGAATTGGGACAAAAATTGGAAAATTTTTAAGGGACTTTGAAAAAATTTCAACTGGAATTTTAGCCATTTTTTGACGTGAAATTGTAAACCTGTGGACATGGATTTTGAAAATTCTAGAGAGAATTTTAAAAGCTTCAACAGAATTTCAACAATTTTGAGAGGGATTTGAAAAGTTTCAATGGGAATGGGAAGAATTGGGACAAAAATTGGAAAATTTTTCAGGGACTTTGAAAAAATTTCAACTGGAATTTTAGCCATTTTTTGACGTGAAATTGTAAACATGTGGACATGGATTTTGAAAATTCTAGATAGAATTTTAAAAGCTTCAACAGAATTTCAACAATTTTGAGGGGGATTTGCAAAGTTTCAATGGGAATGGGAAGAATTGGGACAAAAATTGGAAAATTTTGAAGGGACTTTGAAAAAATTTCAACTGGAATTTTAGCCATTTTTTGACGTGAAATTGTAAACCTGTGGACATGGATTTTGAAAATTCTAGAGAGAATTATAAAAGCTTCAAGAGGATTTCAACAATTTTGAGAGGGATTTGAAAAGTTTCAATGGGAATGGGAAGAATTGGGACAAAAATTGGAAAATTTTTCAGGGACTTTGAAAACATTTCAACTGGAATTTTAGCCATTTTTTGACGTGAAATTGTAAACATGTGGACATGGATTTTGAAAATTCTAGAGAGAATTTGAAAAGCTTCAAGAGAATTTCAACAATTTTGAGAGGGATTTGAAAAGTTTCAATGAAAATGGGAAGAATTGGGACAAAAATTGGAAAATTTTTAAGGGACTTTGAAAAAATTTCAACTGGAATTTTAGCCATATTTTGACGTGAAATTGTAAACATGTGGACATGGATTTTGAAAATTCTGGAGAGAATTTTAAGAGCTTCAAGAGAATTTCAACAATTTTGAGAGGGATTTGAAAAGTTTCAATGGGAATGGGAAGAATTGGGACAAAAATTGGAAAATTTTTAAGGGACATTGAAAAAATTTCAACTGGAATTTTAGCCATTTTTTTTATGTGAAATTGTAAACATGTGGACATGGATTTTGAAAATTCTAGAGAGAATTTTAAAAGCTTCAAGAGAATTTCAACAATGTTGAGAGGGATTTGAAAAGTTTCATTGGGAATGGGAAGAATTGGGACAAAAATTGGAAAATTTTTAAGGGACTTTGAAAAAATTTCAACTGGAATTTTAGCCATTTTTTTATGTGAAATTGTAAACATGTGGACATGGATTTTGAAAATTCTAGAGAGAATTTTAAAAGCTTCAAGAGAATTTCAACAATGTTGAGAGGGATTTGCAAAGTTTCAATGGGAATGGGAAGAATTGGGACAAAAATTGGAAAATTTTGAAGGGACTTTGAAAAAATTTCAACTGGAATTTTAGCCATTTTTTGACGTGAAATTGTAAACATGTGGACATGGATTTTGAAAATTCTAGAGAGAATTTGAAAAGCTTCAAGAGAATTTCAACAATTTTGAGAGGGATTTGAAAAGTTTCAATGAAAATGGGAAGAATTGGGACAAAAATTGGAAAATTTTTAAGGAACTTTGAAAAAATTTCAACTGGAATTTTAGCCATATTTTGACGTGAAATTGTAAACATGTGGACATGGATTTTGAAATTTCTGGAGAGAATTTTAAGAGCTTCAAGAGAATTTCAACAATTTTGAGAGGGATTTGAAAAGTTTCAATGGGAATGGGAAGAATTGGGACAAAAATTGGAAAATTTTTAAGGGACTTTGAAAAAATTTCAACTGGAATTTTAGCCATTTTTTTTATGTGAAATTGTAAACATGTGGACATGGATTTTGAAAATTCTAGAGAGAATTTTAAAAGCTTCAAGAGAATTTCAACAATGTTGAGAGGGATTTGAAAAGTTTCATTGGGAATGGGAAGAATTGGGACAAAAATTGGAAAATTTTTAAGGGACTTTGAAAAAATTTCAACTGGAATTTTAGCCATTTTTTTATGTGAAATTGTAAACATGTGGACATGGATTTTGAAAATTCTAGAGAGAATTTTAAAAGCTTCAAGAGAATTTCAACAATGTTGAGAGGGATTTGCAAAGTTTCAATGGGAATGGGAAGAATTGGGACAAAAATTGGAAAATTTTTCAGGGACTTTGAAAAAATTTCAACTGGAATTTTAGCCATTTTTTGACGTGAAATTGTAAACATGTGGACATGGATTTTGAAAATTCTAGAGAGAATTTTAAAAGCTTCAAGAGAATTTCAACAATGTTGAGAGGGATTTGAAAAGTTTCAATGGGAATGGGAAGAATTGGGACAAAAATTGGAAAATTTTTAAGGGACTTTGAAAAAATTTCAACTGGAATTTTAGCCATTTTTTGACGTGAAATTGTAAACATGTGGACATGGATTTTGAAAATTCTAGAGAGAATTTTAAAAGCTTCAAGAGGATTTCAACAATTTTGAGAGGGATTTGAAAAGTTTCAATGAAAATGGGAAGAATTGGGACAAAAATTGGAAAATTTTTAAGGGACTTTGAAAAAATTTCAACTGGAATTTTAGCCATATTTTGACGTGAAATTGTAAACATGTGGACATGGATTTTGAAAATTCTGGAGAGAATTTTAAGAGCTTCAAGAGAATTTCAACAATTTTGAGAGGGATTTGAAAAGTTTCAATGGGAATGGGAAGAATTGGGACAAAAATTGGAAAATTTTTAAGGGACATTGAAAAAATTTCAACTGGAATTTTAGCCATTTTTTTTATGTGAAATTGTAAACATGTGGACATGGATTTTGAAAATTCTAGAGAGAATTTTAAAAGCTTCAAGAGAATTTCAACAATGTTGAGAGGGATTTGAAAAGTTTCAATGGGAATGGGAAGAATTGGGACAAAAATTGGAAAATTTTTAAGGGACTTTGAAAAAATTTCAACTGGAATTTTAGCCATTTTTTTATGTGAAATTGTAAACATGTGGACATGGATTTTGAAAATTCTAGAGAGAATTTTAAAAGCTTCAAGAGAATTTCAACAATGTTGAGAGGGATTTGCAAAGTTTCAATGGGAATGGGAAGAATTGGGACAAAAATTGGAAAATTTTGAAGGGACTTTGAAAAAATTTCAACTGGAATTTTAGCCATTTTTTGACGTGAAATTGTAAACCTGTGGACATGGATTTTGAAAATTCTAGAGAGAATTTTAAAAGCTTCAAGAGAATTTCAACAATTTTGAGAGGGATTTGAAAAGTTTCAATGGGAATGGGAAGAATTGGGACAAAAATTGGAAAATTTTTAAGGGACTTTGAAAAAATTTCAACTGGAATTTTAGCCATTTTTTGACGTGAAATTGTAAGCATGTGGACATGGGTTTTGAAAATTCTAGAGAGAATTTTAAGAGCTTCAAGAGAATTTCAACAATTTTGAGAGGGATTTGAAAAGTTTCAATGGGAATGGGAAGAATTGGGACAAAAATTGGAAAATTTTTAAGGGACTTTGAAAAAATTTCAACTGGAATTTTAGCCATTTTTTGACGTGAAATTGTAAACATGTGGACATGGATTTTGAAAATTCTAGAGAGAATTTTAAAAGCTTCAAGAGAATTTCAACAATTTTGAGAGGGATTTGAAAAGTTTCAATGGGAATGGGAAGAATTGGGACAAAAATTGGAAAATTTTTAAGGGACTTTGAAAAAATTTCCACTGGAATTTTAGCCATTTTTTGACGTGAAATTGTAAACCTGTGGACATGGATTTTGAAAATTCTAGAGAGAATTTTAAAAGCTTCAAGAGAATTTCAACAATTTTGAGAGGGATTTGAAAAGTTTCAATGGGAATGGGAAGAATTGGGACAAAAATTGGAAAATTTTTAAGGGACTTTGAAAAAATTTCAACTGGAATTTTAGCCATTTTTTGACGTGAAATTGTAAGCATGTGGACATGGATTTTGAAAATTCTAGAGAGAATTTTAAAAGCTTCAAGAGAATTTCAACAATGTTGAGAGGGATTTGAAAAGTTTCAATGGGAATGGGAAGAATTGGGACAAAAATTGGAAAATTTTTAAGGGACTTTGAAAAAATTTCCACTGGAATTTTAGCCATTTTTTGACGTGAAATTGTAAACATGTGGACATGGATTTTGAAAATTCTAGAGAGAATTTTAAAAGCTTCAAGAGAATTTCAACCATTTTGAGAGGGATTTGAAAAGTTTCAATGGGAATGGGAAGAATTGGGACAAAAATTGGAAAATTTTTAAGGGACTTTGAAAACATTTCAACTGGAATTTTAGCCATTTTTTGACGTGAAATTGTAAACATGTGGACATGGATTTTGAAAATTCTAGAGAGAATTTTGAAAGCTTCAAGAGAATTTCAACAATTTAGAGAGGGATTTGAAAAGTTTCAATGGGAATGGGAAGAATTGGGACAAAAATTGGAAAATTTTTAAGGGACTTTGAAAACATTTCAACTGGAATTTTAGCAATTTTGACGTGAAATTGTAAACATGTTGAGGTCGATTTGGAATATTCTAGAGAGAATTTTAAAAGCTTCATCTAGGTTTCAACCATTTTGAGAGGGATTTGAAAAGTTTCAATGGGAATATGAAGAATTCGGACGAAAACTGCTAAGTTTTTAAGGGACTTTGAAAAAACTTCAACTGGAATTTTAGCCATTTTTTGACGTGAAATTGTAAACATGTGGACATGGATTTTGAAAATTCTAGAGAGAATTTTAAAATCTTCATCAGGGTTTCAACAATGTTGAGAGGGATTTGAAAATTTTCAATGGGAATGGGAAGAATTGGGACGAAAATTGGAAAATTTTTCAGGGACTTTGAAAAAATTTCAACTGGAATTTTAGCAATTTTGATGTGAAATTGTAAACATGTTGAGGTGGATTTGGAAAGTTCTAGAGAGAAGTTTAAAACTTTCAACAGGATTTCAACAATGTTGAGAGGGATTTGAAAAGTTTCACTGGGAATGGGAAGAATTGGGACGAAAATTGGAAAATTTTTCAGGGACTTTGAAAAAATTTCCACTGGAATTTTAGCCATTTTTTTATGTGAAATTGTAAACATGTGGACATGGATTTTGAAAATTCTAGAGAGAATTTTAAAAGCTTCAAGAGAATTTCAACAATGTTGAGAGGGATTTGCAAAGTTTCAATGGGAATGGGAAGAATTGGGACAAAAATTGGAAAATTTTTCAGGGACTTTGAAAAAATTTCAACTGGAATTTTAGCCATTTTTTGACGTGAAATTGTAAACATGTGGACATGGATTTTGAAAATTCTAGAGAGAATTTTAAAAGCTTCAAGAGAATTTCAACAATGTTGAGAGGGATTTGAAAAGTTTCAATGGGAATGGGAAGAATTGGGACAAAAATTGGAAAATTTTTAAGGGACTTTGAAAAAATTTCAACTGGAATTTTAGCCATTTTTTGACGTGAAATTGTAAACATGTGGACATGGATTTTGAAAATTCTAGAGAGAATTTTAAAAGCTTCAAGAGGATTTCAACAATTTTGAGAGGGATTTGAAAAGTTTCAATGAAAATGGGAAGAATTGGGACAAAAATTGGAAAATTTTTAAGGGACTTTGAAAAAATTTCAACTGGAATTTTAGCCATATTTTGACGTGAAATTGTAAACATGTGGACATGGATTTTGAAAATTCTGGAGAGAATTTTAAGAGCTTCAAGAGAATTTCAACAATTTTGAGAGGGATTTGAAAAGTTTCAATGGGAATGGGAAGAATTGGGACAAAAATTGGAAAATTTTTAAGGGACATTGAAAAAATTTCAACTGGAATTTTAGCCATTTTTTTTATGTGAAATTGTAAACATGTGGACATGGATTTTGAAAATTCTAGAGAGAATTTTAAAAGCTTCAAGAGAATTTCAACAATGTTGAGAGGGATTTGAAAAGTTTCAATGGGAATGGGAAGAATTGGGACAAAAATTGGAAAATTTTGAAGGGACTTTGAAAAAATTTCAACTGGAATTTTAGCCATTTTTTTATGTGAAATTGTAAACATGTGGACATGGATTTTGAAAATTCTAGAGAGAATTTTAAAAGCTTCAAGAGAATTTCAACAATGTTGAGAGGGATTTGCAAAGTTTCAATGGGAATGGGAAGAATTGGGACAAAAATTGGAAAATTTTGAAGGGACTTTGAAAAAATTTCAACTGGAATTTTAGCCATTTTTTGACGTGAAATTGTAAACCTGTGGACATGGATTTTGAAAATTCTAGAGAGAATTTTAAAAGCTTCAAGAGAATTTCAACAATTTTGAGAGGGATTTGAAAAGTTTCAATGGGAATGGGAAGAATTGGGACAAAAATTGGAAAATTTTTAAGGGACTTTGAAAAAATTTCAACTGGAATTTTAGCCATTTTTTGACGTGAAATTGTAAGCATGTGGACATGGGTTTTGAAAATTCTAGAGAGAATTTTAAGAGCTTCAAGAGAATTTCAACAATTTTGAGAGGGATTTGAAAAGTTTCAATGGGAATGGGAAGAATTGGGACAAAAATTGGAAAATTTTTAAGGGACTTTGAAAAAATTTCAACTGGAATTTTAGCCATTTTTTGACGTGAAATTGTAAACATGTGGACATGGATTTTGAAAATTCTAGAGAGAATTTTAAAAGCTTCAAGAGAATTTCAACAATTTTGAGAGGGATTTGAAAAGTTTCAATGGGAATGGGAAGAATTGGGACAAAAATTGGAAAATTTTTAAGGGACTTTGAAAAAATTTCCACTGGAATTTTAGCCATTTTTTGACGTGAAATTGTAAACCTGTGGACATGGATTTTGAAAATTCTAGAGAGAATTTTAAAAGCTTCAAGAGAATTTCAACAATTTTGAGAGGGATTTGAAAAGTTTCAATGGGAATGGGAAGAATTGGGACAAAAATTGGAAAATTTTTAAGGGACTTTGAAAAAATTTCAACTGGAATTTTAGCCATTTTTTGACGTGAAATTGTAAGCATGTGGACATGGATTTTGAAAATTCTAGAGAGAATTTTAAAAGCTTCAAGAGAATTTCAACAATGTTGAGAGGGATTTGAAAAGTTTCAATGGGAATGGGAAGAATTGGGACAAAAATTGGAAAATTTTTAAGGGACTTTGAAAAAATTTCCACTGGAATTTTAGCCATTTTTTGACGTGAAATTGTAAACATGTGGACATGGATTTTGAAAATTCTAGAGAGAATTTTAAAAGCTTCAAGAGAATTTCAACCATTTTGAGAGGGATTTGAAAAGTTTCAATGGGAATGGGAAGAATTGGGACAAAAATTGGAAAATTTTTAAGGGACTTTGAAAACATTTCAACTGGAATTTTAGCCATTTTTTGACGTGAAATTGTAAACATGTGGACATGGATTTTGAAAATTCTAGAGAGAATTTTGAAAGCTTCAAGAGAATTTCAACAATTTAGAGAGGGATTTGAAAAGTTTCAATGGGAATGGGAAGAATTGGGACAAAAATTGGAAAATTTTTAAGGGACTTTGAAAACATTTCAACTGGAATTTTAGCAATTTTGACGTGAAATTGTAAACATGTTGAGGTCGATTTGGAATATTCTAGAGAGAATTTTAAAAGCTTCATCTAGGTTTCAACCATTTTGAGAGGGATTTGAAAAGTTTCAATGGGAATATGAAGAATTCGGACGAAAACTGCTAAGTTTTTAAGGGACTTTGAAAAAACTTCAACTGGAATTTTAGCCATTTTTTGACGTGAAATTGTAAACATGTGGACATGGATTTTGAAAATTCTAGAGAGAATTTTAAAATCTTCATCAGGGTTTCAACAATGTTGAGAGGGATTTGAAAATTTTCAATGGGAATGGGAAGAATTGGGACGAAAATTGGAAAATTTTTCAGGGACTTTGAAAAAATTTCAACTGGAATTTTAGCAATTTTGATGTGAAATTGTAAACATGTTGAGGTGGATTTGGAAAGTTCTAGAGAGAAGTTTAAAACTTTCAACAGGATTTCAACAATGTTGAGAGGGATTTGAAAAGTTTCACTGGGAATGGGAAGAATTGGGACGAAAATTGGAAAATTTTTCAGGGACTTTGAAAAAATTTCAACTGGAATTTTAGCAATTTTGACGTGAAATTGTAAACATGTGGACATGGATTTTGAAAATTCTAGAGAGAATTTTAAAAGCTTCAAGAGAATTTCAACAATGTTGAGAGGGATTTGAAAAGTTTCAATGGGAATGGGAAGAATTGGGACAAAAATTGGAAAATTTTTAAGGGACTTTGAAAAAATTTCAACTGGAATTTTAGGAATTTTGACGTGAAATTGTAAACATGTGGACATGGATTTTGAAAATTCTAGAGAGAATTTTAAAAGCTTCAACAGAATTTCAACAATTTTGAGAGGGATTTGAAAAGTTTCAATGGGAATGGGAAGAATTGGGACAAAAATTGGAAAATTTTGAAGGGACTTTGAAAAAATTTCAGCTGGAATTTTAGCAATTTTGACGTGAAATTGTAAACATGTGGACATGGATTTTGAAAATTCTAGAGAGAATTTTAAAAGCTTCAAGAGAATTTCAACAATTTTGAGAGGGATTTGAAAAGTTTCAATGGGAATGGGAAGAATTGGGACAAAAAATGGAAAATTTTGAAGGGACTTTGAAAAAATTTCAACTGGAATTTTAGCCATTTTTTGACGTGAAATTGTAAGCATGTGGACATGGATTTTGAAAATTCTAGAGAGAATTTTAAAAGCTTCAACAGAATTTCAACAATTTTGAGAGGGATTTGAAAAGTTTCAATGGGAATGGGAAGAATTGGGACAAAAATTGGAAAATTTTTAAGGGACTTTGAAAAAATTTCAAGTGGAATTTTAGCAATTTTGACGTGAAATTGTAAACATGTGGACATGGATTTTGAAAATTCTAGAGAGAATTTTAAAAGATTCATCTAGGTTTCAACAATGTTGAGAGGGATTTGAAAAGTTTCAATGGGAATGGGAAGAATTGGGACAAAAATTGGAAAATTTTTCAGGGACTTTGAAAAAATTTCAACTGGAATTTTAGCCATTTTGACGTGAAATTGTAAACATGTGGACATGGATTTTGAAAATTCTAGAGAGAATTTTAAAAGCTTTAACAGGATTTCAACAATTTTGAGAGGGATTTGAAAAGTTTCAATGGGAATGGGAAGAATTGGGATGAAAATTGGAAAGTTTTTCAGGGACTTTGAAAAAATTTCAAGTGGAATTTTAGCAATTTTCACGTGAAATTGTAAACATGTTGAGGTAGATTTTGAAAATTCTAGAGACAATTTTAAAAGGTTCAACAGAATTTCATCAATGTTTAGAGGGATTTGAAAAGTTTCAATGGGAATGGGAAGAATTGAGACGAAAATTGGAAAATTTTTCAGGGACTTTGAAAAAATTTCAACTGGAATTTTAGCAATTTTGACGTGAAATTGTAAACATGTTGAGGTGGATTTGGAACATTCTTGAGAGAATTTTAAAGCTTCAACAGAATTTCAACAATTTGGAGAGGGATTTGAAAAGTTTCAATGGGAATGTGAAGTATTGGGACGGAAATTGGAAAGTTTTTCAGGGACTTTGAAAAAATTTCAACTGGAATTTTAGCAATTTTGATGTGAAATTGTAAACATGTGGACATGGATTTTGAAAATTCTAGAGAGAATTTTAAAATCTTCATCAGGGTTTCAACAATGTTGAGAGGGATTTGAAAATTTTCAATGGGAATGGGAAGAATTGGGACAAAAATTGGAAAATTTTGAAGGGACTTTGAAAAAATTTCAACTGGAATTTTAGCAATTTTCACGTGAAATTGTAAACATGTTGAGGTGGATTTTGAAAATTCCAGAGAGAAGTTTCAAACTTTCAACAGGATTTCAACAATGTTGAGAGGGATTTGAAAAGTTTCAATGGGAATGGGAAGAATTGGGAAGAAAATTGGATAATTTTTCAGGGACTTTGAAATAATTTCAACTGGAATTTTAGCAATTTTCACGTGAAATTGTAAACATGTTGAGGTAGATTTTGAAAATTCTAGAGACAATTTTAAAAGCTTCAACATAATTTCAACAATGTTGAGAGGGATTTGAAAACTTTCAATGGGAATGGGAAGA
The DNA here is from genome assembly GCF_964273445.1 of Streptopelia decaocto. Lineage (NCBI taxonomy): Eukaryota > Metazoa > Chordata > Aves > Columbiformes > Columbidae > Streptopelia > Streptopelia decaocto. The sequence goes on from NW_028116264.1 coordinate 12,633, forward strand.
ATTGGGACGAAAATTGGAAAATTTTGAAGGGACTTTGAAAAAATTTCAAGTGGAATTTTAGAGATTTTGATGTGAAAGTTTCAAAATTTTGTCGGGGATTTGGAAAATTTCCTGAGAATTTCCAAAGTTTCCCCGGGATTTCCAACATTTTGAAGGGAACTCCAAACATGTCAATATTGAATTTAAGAATCTCCACTGGAGTTTTAGAGATTTTGATGTGAAAGTGTCACCATTTTGTCGGGGATTTGGAAAATTTCCTGAGAATTTCAAAAGTTTCACCGGGATTTCCCAAATTTTGAAGGGAACTGATCGGAGCCAGCCCAGCGAGAGCCGGAGCCGGCAGGGTTCAACCGACCACGAGGTTCAGCCGAGATCAGGAAGCTCAGAGGGAAACGTACAGGGACAGCGTGATTCCCGGCGGGTCCCGATCGCCAAAGCCCCGGCAGCCATTGCGAGAGAGCGGCTGACGTGGCGGGGGGCGTTCCCACGGTGACGCGGGAGGTTTAAAAGCGGCTGAAACTCGATACTAGCATTCAGTCAGCTGATCGGAGCCAGCCCAGCGAGAGCCGGAGCCGGCGGGGTTCAGCCGACCACGAGGTTCAGCCGAGATCAGGAAGCTCAGAGGGAAACGTACAGGGACAGCGCGATTCCCGGCGGGTCCCGATCGCCAAAGCCCCGGCAGCCATTGCGAGAGAGCGGCTGACGTGGCGGGGGCGTTCCCACGGTGACGGCGACCACACCCCCTCCCCTTGCCTTGAAAAAGCCTTTGGGAGGGCAGCGACTCGTCACCAGGTGCAGGGAGGAGCAACCAGCTTGTGTAGCGGGTGAGTCCCACCCACACTGTGCTGCAGCAGCAGGTGTGGTAGCTTGTGCAGTAGGGTGCAGAGAGCACTTGTTGCTTGTCAGCCCCTCTAGCTTATTACCAGCGCCCCAGACTGCTGACGACCATGGGCGTCTCCAGGAGGAGAGCTTGTCTCTAACAGGCTGTGGCTACGCAGACTGAGGCTCTGTCCCGAACGGTGGCTGTTCAGGTCTCTGCAGGGAGTGCCAGAGCCTGCTGCTGGGGGAGGGAGGCCAGCACTCCACCTGTGTGAGGTGTGAGCAGGTGCAAGACCTGCTCGACGTGGTCGTCAAACTTAAGGAGGAGGTTGAGACGCTCAGGACCATCAGGGAGTGCGAAAGGGAGATCGACTGGTGGAGTAACACCCTGACGTGCAAGTCGGAAAGGTCCCAGAGAGGTAACCCCCAAAAGGAGATGGACCTCCTGCCCTCTCGGATAGAGGCAATTTTGACGTGAAACTGTAAACATGTGGACATGGATTTGGAAAATTCTAGAGAGAATTTTAAAAGCTTCAACAGGATATCAACAACGTTGAGAGGGATTTGAAAAGTTTCATTGGGAATGGGAAGAATTGGGACAAAAATTGGAAAATTTTGAAGGGACTTTGAAAAAATTTCAACTGGAATTTTAGCCATTTTGACGTGAAATTGTAAACATGTTGAGGTGGATTTGGAACATTCTTGAGAGAAGTTTCAAACTTTCAACAGGATTCCAACAATGTTGAGAGGGATTTGAAAAGTTTCAATGGGAATGGGAAGAATTGGGACGAAAATTGGAAAATTTTGAAGGGACTTTGAAAAAATTTCAACTGGAATTTTAGCAATTTTGACGTGAAATTGTAAACATGTTGAGGTGGATTTGGAAAATTCTAGAGAGAATTATAAAAGCTTCAACAGGATTTCAACAACGTTGAGAGGGATTTGAAAAGTTTCAATGGGAATGGGAAGAATTGGGAAAAATTTGGAAAATTTTTAAGGGACTTTGAAAAAATTTCAACTGGAATTTTAGCCATTTTTTGACGTGAAATTGTAAACATGTGGACATGGATTTTGAAAATGCTAGAGAGAATTTTAAAAGCTTCAACAGAATTTCAACAATTTTGAGAGGGATTTGAAAAGTTTCAATGGGAATGGGAAGAATTGGGACAAAAATTGGAAAATTTTTCAGGGACTTTGAAAAAATTTCAACTGGAATTTTAGCCATTTTTTGACGTGAAATTGTAAACATGTGGACATGGATTTTGAAAATTCTAGAGAGAATTTAAAAAGCCTCAACAGAATTTCAACAATTTTGAGAGGGATTTGAAAAGTTTCAATGGGAATGGGAAGAATTGGGACAAAAATTGGAAAATTTTTAAGGGACTTTGAAAAAATTTCAACTGGAATTTTAGCCATTTTTTGACGTGAAATTGTAAACATGTGGACATGGATTTTGAAAATTCTGGAGAGAATTTTAAAAGCTTCAAGAGAATTTCAACAATTTTGAGAGGGATTTGAAAAGTTTCAATGGGAATGGGAAGAATTGGGACAAAAATTGGAAAATTTTGAAGGGACTTTGAAAAAATTTCAACTGGAATTTTAGCCCTTTTTTGACGTGAAGTTGTAAACATGTGGACATGGATTTTGAAAATTCTCGAGAGAATTTTAAAAGCTTCAAGAGAATTTCAACAATTTGGAGAGGGATTTGAAAAGTTTCAATGGGAATGGGAAGAATTGGGACAAAAATTGGAAAATTTTTCAGGGACTTTGAAAAAATTTCAACTGGAATTTTAGCCATTTTTTGACGTGAAATTGTAAACATGTGGACATGGATTTTGAAAATTCTAGAGAGAATTTTAAAAGCTTTAACAGGATTTCAACAATGTTGAGAGGGATTTGAAAAGTTTCAATGGGAATGGGAAGAATTGGGACGAAAATTGGAAAGTTTTTCAGGGACTTTGAAAAAATTTCAACTGGAATTTTAGCAATTTTCACGTGAAATTGTAAACATGTTGAGGTAGATTTTGAAAATTCTAGAGACAATTTTAAAAGCTTCAAGAGAATTTCAACAATGTTGAGAGGGATTTGAAAAGTTTCAATGGGAATGGGAAGAATTGGGACGAAAATTGGAAAATTTTGAAGGGACTTTGAAAAAATTTCAAGTGGAATTTTAGAGATTTTGATGTGAAAGTTTCAAAATTTTGTCGGGGATTTTGAAATTTCCTGAGAATTTCCAAAGTTTCCCCGGGATTTCCAACATTTTGAAGGGAACTCCAAACATGTCAATATTGAATTTAAGAATCTCCACTGGAGTTTTAGAGATTTTGATGTGAAAGTGTCACCATTTTGTCGGGGATTTGGAAAATTTCCTGAGAATTTCAAAAGTTTCACCGGGATTTCCCAAATTTTGAAGGGAACTGATCGGAGCCAGCCCAGCGAGAGCCGGAGCCGGCAGGGTTCAACCGACCACGAGGTTCAGCCGAGATCAGGAAGCTCAGAGGGAAACGTACAGGGACAGCGTGATTCCCGGCGGGTCCCGATCGCCAAAGCCCCGGCAGCCATTGCGAGAGAGCGGCTGACGTGGCGGGGGGCGTTCCCACGGTGACGCGGGAGGTTTAAAAGCGGCTGAAACTCGATACTAGCATTCAGTCAGCTGATCGGAGCCAGCCCAGCGAGAGCCGGAGCCGGCGGGGTTCAGCCGACCACGAGGTTCAGCCGAGATCAGGAAGCTCAGAGGGAAACGTACAGGGACAGCGCGATTCCCGGCGGGTCCCGATCGCCAAAGCCCCGGCAGCCATTGCGAGAGAGCGGCTGACGTGGCGGGGGCGTTCCCACGGTGACGGCGACCACACCCCCTCCCCTTGCCTTGAAAAAGCCTTTGGGAGGGCAGCGACTCGTCACCAGGTGCAGGGAGGAGCAACCAGCTTGTGTAGCGGGTGAGTCCCACCCACACTGTGCTGCAGCAGCAGGTGTGGTAGCTTGTGCAGTAGGGTGCAGAGAGCACTTGTTGCTTGTCAGCCCCTCTAGCTTATTACCAGCGCCCCAGACTGCTGACGACCATGGGCGTCTCCAGGAGGAGAGCTTGTCTCTAACAGGCTGTGGCTACGCAGACTGAGGCTCTGTCCCGAACGGTGGCTGTTCAGGTCTCTGCAGGGAGTGCCAGAGCCTGCTGCTGGGGGAGGGAGGCCAGCACTCCACCTGTGTGAGGTGTGAGCAGGTGCAAGACCTGCTCGACGTGGTCGTCAAACTTAAGGAGGAGGTTGAGACGCTCAGGACCATCAGGGAGTGCGAAAGGGAGATCGACTGGTGGAGTAACACCCTGACGTGCAAGTCGGAAAGGTCCCAGAGAGGTAACCCCCAAAAGGAGATGGACCTCCTGCCCTCTCGGATAGAGGCAATTTTGACGTGAAACTGTAAACATGTGGACATGGATTTGGAAAATTCTAGAGAGAATTTTAAAAGCTTCAACAGGATATCAACAACGTTGAGAGGGATTTGAAAAGTTTCATTGGGAATGGGAAGAATTGGGACAAAAATTGGAAAATTTTGAAGGGACTTTGAAAAAATTTCAACTGGAATTTTAGCCATTTTGACGTGAAATTGTAAACATGTTGAGGTGGATTTGGAACATTCTTGAGAGAAGTTTCAAACTTTCAACAGGATTCCAACAATGTTGAGAGGGATTTGAAAAGTTTCAATGGGAATGGGAAGATTTGGGACGAAAATTGGAAAATTTTGAAGGGACTTTGAAAAAATTTCAACTGGAATTTTAGCAATTTTGACGTGAAATTGTAAACATGTTGAGGTGGATTTGGAAAATTCTAGAGAGAATTATAAAAGCTTCAACAGGATTTCAACAACGTTGAGAGGGATTTGAAAAGTTTCAATGGGAATGGGAAGAATTGGGAAAAATTTGGAAAATTTTTAAGGGACTTTGAAAAAATTTCAACTGGAATTTTAGCCATTTTTTGACGTGAAATTGTAAACATGTGGACATGGATTTTGAAAATGCTAGAGAGAATTTTAAAAGCTTCAACAGAATTTCAACAATTTTGAGAGGGATTTGAAAAGTTTCAATGGGAATGGGAAGAATTGGGACAAAAATTGGAAAATTTTGAAGGGACTTTGAAAAAATTTCAACTGGAATTTTAGCCATTTTTTGACGTGAAATTGTAAACATGTGGACATGGATTTTGAAAATTCTAGAGAGAATTTAAAAAGCCTCAACAGAATTTCAACAATTTTGAGAGGGATTTGAAAAGTTTCAATGGGAATGGGAAGAATTGGGACAAAAATTGGAAAATTTTTAAGGGACTTTGAAAAAATTTCAACTGGAATTTTAGCCATTTTTTGACGTGAAATTGTAAACATGTGGACATGGATTTTGAAAATTCTGGAGAGAATTTTAAAAGCTTCAAGAGAATTTCAACAATTTTGAGAGGGATTTGAAAAGTTTCAATGGGAATGGGAAGAATTGGGACAAAAATTGGAAAATTTTGAAGGGACTTTGAAAAAATTTCAACTGGAATTTTAGCCATTTTTTGACGTGAAGTTGTAAACATGTGGACATGGATTTTGAAAATTCTCGAGAGAATTTTAAAAGCTTCAAGAGAATTTCAACAATTTGGAGAGGGATTTGAAAAGTTTCAATGGGAATGGGAAGAATTGGGACAAAAATTGGAAAATTTTTCAGGGACTTTGAAAAAATTTCAACTGGAATTTTAGCCATTTTTTGACGTGAAATTGTAAACATGTGGACATGGATTTTGAAAATTCTAGAGAGAATTTTAAAAGCTTTAACAGGATTTCAACAATGTTGAGAGGGATTTGAAAAGTTTCAATGGGAATGGGAAGAATTGGGACGAAAATTGGAAAGTTTTTCAGGGACTTTGAAAAAATTTCAACTGGAATTTTAGCAATTTTCACGTGAAATTGTAAACATGTTGAGGTAGATTTTGAAAATTCTAGAGACAATTTTAAAAGCTTCAAGAGAATTTCAACAATGTTGAGAGGGATTTGAAAAGTTTCAATGGGAATGGGAAGAATTGGGACGAAAATTGGAAAATTTTGAAGGGACTTTGAAAAAATTTCAAGTGGAATTTTAGAGATTTTGATGTGAAAGTTTCAAAATTTTGTCGGGGATTTTGAAATTTCCTGAGAATTTCCAAAGTTTCCCCGGGATTTCCAACATTTTGAAGGGAACTCCAAACATGTCAATATTGAATTTAAGAATCTCCACTGGAGTTTTAGAGATTTTGATGTGAAAGTGTCACCATTTTGTTGGGGATTTGGAAAATTTCCTGAGAATTTCAAAAGTTTCACCGGGATTTCCCAAATTTTGAAGGGAACTGATCGGAGCCAGCCCAGCGAGAGCCGGAGCCGGCAGGGTTCAACCGACCACGAGGTTCAGCCGAGATCAGGAAGCTCAGAGGGAAACGTACAGGGACAGCGTGATTCCCGGCGGGTCCCGATCGCCAAAGCCCCGGCAGCCATTGCGAGAGAGCGGCTGACGTGGCGGGGGGCGTTCCCACGGTGACGCGGGAGGTTTAAAAGCGGCTGAAACTCGATACTAGCATTCAGTCAGCTGATCGGAGCCAGCCCAGCGAGAGCCGGAGCCGGCGGGGTTCAGCCGACCACGAGGTTCAGCCGAGATCAGGAAGCTCAGAGGGAAACGTACAGGGACAGCGCGATTCCCGGCGGGTCCCGATCGCCAAAGCCCCGGCAGCCATTGCGAGAGAGCGGCTGACGTGGCGGGGGCGTTCCCACGGTGACGGCGACCACACCCCCTCCCCTTGCCTTGAAAAAGCCTTTGGGAGGGCAGCGACTAGTCACCAGGTGCAGGGAGGAGCAACCAGCTTGTGTAGCGGGTGAGTCCCACCCACACTGTGCTGCAGCAGCAGGTGTGGTAGCTTGTGCAGTAGGGTGCAGAGAGCACTTGTTGCTTGTCAGCCCCTCTAGCTTATTACCAGCGCCCCAGACTGCTGACGACCATGGGCGTCTCCAGGAGGAGAGCTTGTCTCTAACAGGCTGTGGCTACGCAGACTGAGGCTCTGTCCCGAACGGTGGCTGTTCAGGTCTCTGCAGGGAGTGCCAGAGCCTGCTGCTGGGGGAGGGAGGCCAGCACTCCACCTGTGTGAGGTGTGAGCAGGTGCAAGACCTGCTCGACGTGGTCGTCAAACTTAAGGAGGAGGTTGAGACGCTCAGGACCATCAGGGAGTGCGAAAGGGAGATCGACTGGTGGAGTAACACCCTGACGTGCAAGTCGGAAAGGTCCCAGAGAGGTAACCCCCAAAAGGAGATGGACCTCCTGCCCTCTCGGATAGAGGCAATTTTGACGTGAAACTGTAAACATGTGGACATGGATTTGGAAAATTCTAGAGAGAATTTTAAAAGCTTCAACAGGATATCAACAACGTTGAGAGGGATTTGAAAAGTTTCATTGGGAATGGGAAGAATTGGGACAAAAATTGGAAAATTTTGAAGGGACTTTGAAAAAATTTCAACTGGAATTTTAGCCATTTTGACGTGAAATTGTAAACATGTTGAGGTGGATTTGGAACATTCTTGAGAGAAGTTTCAAACTTTCAACAGGATTCCAACAATGTTGAGAGGGATTTGAAAAGTTTCAATGGGAATGGGAAGATTTGGGACGAAAATTGGAAAATTTTGAAGGGACTTTGAAAAAATTTCAACTGGAATTTTAGCCATTTTTTGACGTGAAATTGTAAACATGTTGAGGTGGATTTGGAAAATTCTAGAGAGAATTATAAAAGCTTCAACAGGATTTCAACAACGTTGAGAGGGATTTGAAAAGTTTCAATGGGAATGGGAAGAATTGGGAAAAATTTGGAAAATTTTTAAGGGACTTTGAAAAAATTTCAACTGGAATTTTAGCCATTTTTTGACGTGAAATTGTAAACCTGTGGACATGGATTTTGAAAATTCTAGAGAGAATTTTAAAAGCTTCAAGAGAATTTCAACAATTTGGAGAGGGATTTGAAAAGTTTCAATGGGAATGGGAAGAATTGGGACAAAAATTGGAAAATTTTTCAGGGACTTTGAAAAAATTTCAACTGGAATTTTAGCCATTTTTTGACGTGAAATTGTAAACATGTGGACATGGATTTTGAAAATTCTCGAGAGAATTTTAAAAGCTTCAAGAGAATTTCAACAATTTTGAGAGGGATTTGAAAAGTTTCAATGGGAATGGGAAGAATTGGGACAAAAATTGGAAAATTTTTAAGGGACTTTGAAAACATTTCAACTGGAATTTTAGCCATTTTTTGACGTGAAATTGTAAACATGTGGACATGCATTTTGAAAATTCTAGAGAGAATTTAAAAAGCCTCAACAGAATTTCAACAATTTTGAGAGGGATTTGAAAAGTTTCAATGGGAATGGGAAGAATTGGGAAAAAAATTGGAAAATTTTTAAGGGACTTTGAAAAAATTTCAACTGGAATTTTAGCCATTTTTTGACGTGAAATTGTAAACATGTGGAAGTGGATTTTGAAAATTCTAGAGAGAATTTTAAAAGCTTCAAGAGAATTTCAACAATTTGGAGAGGGATTTGAAAAGTTTCAATGGGAATGGGAAGAATTGGGACAAAAATTGGAAAATTTTTAAGGGACTTTGAAAAAATTTCCACTGGAATTTTAGCCATTTTTTGACGTGAAATTGTAAACATGTGGACATGGATTTTGAAAATTCTAGAGAGAATTTTAAAAGCTTCAAGAGAATTTCAACAATTTTGAGAGGGATTTGAAAAGTTTCAATGGGAATGGGAAGAATTGGGACAAAAATTGGAAAATTTTTAAGGGACTTTGAAAAAATTTCAACTGGAATTTTAGCCATTTTTTGACGTGAAATTGTAAACATGTGGACATGGATTTTGAAAATTCTCGAGAGAATTTTAAAAGCTTCAAGAGAATTTCAACAATTTGGAGAGGGATTTGAAAAGTTTCAATGGGAATGGGAAGAATTGGGACAAAAATTGGAAAATTTTTCAGGGACTTTGAAAAAATTTCAACTGGAATTTTAGCCATTTTGATGTGAAATTGTAAACATGTTGAGGTGGATTTGGAAAGTTCTAGAGAGAAGTTTAAAACTTTCAACAGGATTTCAACAATGTTGAGAGGGATTTGAAAAGTTTCAATGGGAATGGGAAGAATTGGGACGAAAATTGGAAAATTTTTCAGGGACTTTGAAAAAATTTCAACTGGAATTTTAGCAATTTTGACGTGAAATTGTAAACATGTTGATGTGGATTTGGAAAATTCTAGACAGAATTTTAAAAGCTTCATCAGGGTTTCAACCATTTTGAGAGGGATTTGAAAAGTTTCAATGGGAATGGGAAGAATTGGGACGAAAATTGGAAAATTTTTAAGGGACCTTGAAAAAATTTCAACTGGAATTTTAGCAATTTTGACGTGAAATTGTAAACATGTTGAGGTGGATTTTGAAAATTCCAGAGAGAAGTTTAAAACTTTCAACAGCATTTCAACAATGTTGAGAGGGATTTGAAAAGTTTCAATGGGAATGGGAAGAATTGGGACGAAAATTGGAAAGTTTTTCAGGGACTTTGAAAAAACTTCAACTGGAATTTTAGCAATTTTCACGTGAAATTGTAAACATGTTGAGGTAGATTTTGAAAATTCTAGAGACAATTTTAAAAGCTTCAAGAGAATTTCAACAATGTTGAGAGGGATTTGAAAAGTTTCAATGGGAATGGGAAGAATTGGGACGAAAATTGGAAAATTTTTAAGGGACTTTGAAAAAATTTCAAGTGGAATTTTAGAGATTTTGATGTGAAAGTTTCAAAACTTTGTCGGGGATTTTGAAATTTCCTGAGAATTTCCAAAGTTTCCCCGGGATTTCCAACATTTTGAAGGGAACTCCAAACATGTCAACATTGATTTTAAGAATCTCCACTGGAGTTTTAGAGATTTTGATGTGAAAGTGTCACCATTTTGTCGGGGATTTGGAAAATTTCCTGAGAATTTCAAAAGTTTCACCGGGATTTCCCAAATTTTGAAGGGAACTGATCGGAGCCAGCCCAGCGAGAGCCGGAGCCGGCAGGGTTCAACCGACCACGAGGTTCAGCCGAGATCAGGAAGCTCAGAGGGAAACGTACAGGGACAGCGTGATTCCCGGCGGGTCCCGATCGCCAAAGCCCCGGCAGCCATTGCGAGAGAGCGGCTGACGTGGCGGGGGGCGTTCCCACGGTGACGCGGGAGGTTTAAAAGCGGCTGAAACTCGATACTAGCATTCAGTCAGCTGATCGGAGCCAGCCCAGCGAGAGCCGGAGCCGGCGGGGTTCAGCCGACCACGAGGTTCAGCCGAGATCAGGAAGCTCAGAGGGAAACGTACAGGGACAGCGCGATTCCCGGCGGGTCCCGATCGCCAAAGCCCCGGCAGCCATTGCGACAGAGCGGCTGACGTGGCGGGGGCGTTCCCACGGTGACGGCGACCACACCCCCTCCCCTTGCCTTGAAAAAGCCTTTGGGAGGGCAGCGACTCGTCACCAGGTGCAGGGAGGAGCAACCAGCTTGTGTAGCGGGTGAGTCCCACCCACACTGTGCTGCAGCAGCAGGTGTGGTAGCTTGTGCAGCAGGGTGCAGAGAGCACTTGTTGCTTGTCAGCCCCTCTAGCTTATTACCAGCGCCCCAGACTGCTGACGACCATGGTCATCTCCAGGAGGAGAGCTTGTCTCTAACAGGCTGTGGCTACGCAGACTGAGGCTCTGTCCCGAACGGTGGCTGTTCAGGTCTCTGCAGGGAGTGCCAGAGCCTGCTGCTGGGGGAGGGAGGCCAGCACTCCACCTGTGTGAGGTGTGAGCAGGTGCAAGATCTGCTCGACATGGTCGTCAAACTTAAGGAGGAGGTTGAGACGCTGAGGACCATCAGGGAGTGCGAAAGGGAGATCGACTGGTGGAGTAACACCCTGACGTGCCAGTCGGTAAGGTCCCAGAGAGGTAACCAAAAGGAGATGGACCTCCTGCCCTCTCGGATAGAGGCAATTTTGACGTGAAACTGTAAACATGTGGACATGGATTTGGAAAATTCTAGAGAGATTTTTAAAAGCTTCAACAGGATATCAACAACGTTGAGAGGGATTTGAAAAGTTTCATTGGGAATGGGAAGAATTGGGACGAAAATTGGAAAATTCTGAAGGGACTTTGAAAAAATTTCAACTGGAATTTTAGCAATTTTGACGTGAAATTGTAAACATGTTGAGGTGGATTTGGAAAATTCTAGAGAGAAGTTTAAAAGCTTCATCAGGGTTTCAACCATATTGAGAGGGATTTGAAAAGTTTCAATGGGAATGGGAAGAATTGGGACAAAAACTGGAAAATTTTGAAGGGATTTGAAAAAATTTCAACTGGAATTTTAGCAATTCTGACGTGAAATTGTAAACATGTTGAGGTGGATTTGGAAAATTCTAGAGGGAAGTTTCAAACATTCAACAGTATTTCAACAATGTTGAGAGGGATTTGAAAAGTTTCAATGGGAATGTGAAGAATTGGGACAGAAATTGGAAAGTTTTTCAGGGACTTTGAAAAAATTTCAACTGGAATTTTAGCAATTTTGACGTGAAATTGTAAACATGTTGAGGTGGATTTGGAAAATTCTAGAGAGAAGTTTCAAACTTTCAAGAGGATTTCAACAATGTTGAGAGGGATTTGAAAAGTTTCAATGGGAATGGGAAGAATTGGGACGAAAATTGGAAAATTTTTCAGGGACTTTGAAAAAATTTCAACTGGTATTTTAGCAATTTTGACGTGAAATTGTAAACATGTTGAGGTGGATTTGGAAAATTCTAGAGGGAAGTTTCAAACATTCAACAGTATTTCAACAATGTTGAGAGGGATTTGAAAAGTTTCAATGGGAATGTGAAGAATTGGGACAGAAATTGGAAAGTTTTTCAGGGACTTTGAAATAATTTCAACTGGAATTTTAGCCATTTTTTGACGTGAAGTTGTAAACATGTGGACATGGATTTTGAAAATTGTAGAGAGAATTTTAAAAGCTTCAAGAGAATTTCAACAATGTTGAGAGGGATTTGAAAAGTTTCAATGGGAATGGGAAGAATTGGGACAAAAATTGGAAATTTTTTAAGGGACTTTGAAAAAATTTCAACTGGAATTTTAGCCATTTTTTGTCGTGAAATTGTAAACATGTTGAGGTGGATTTGGAAAATTCTAGAGAGAATTTTAAAGCTTCAACGGGATTTCAACAATGTTGAGAGGGATTTGAAAAGTTTCAATGGGAATGGGAAGAATTGGGACGAAAATGGGAGAATTTTTCAGGGACTTTGAAAAAATTTCAACTGGAATTTTAGCAATTTTGACGTGAAATTGTAAACATGTTGAGGTGGATTTGGAAAATTCTAGAGAGAATTTTAAAAGCTTCATCTAGGTTTCAACAATGTTGAGAGGGATTTGAAAAGTTTCAATGGGAATGTGAAGAATTGGGACGGAAATTGGAAAGTTTTTCAGGGAGTTTGAAAAAATTTCAACTGGAATTTTAGCAATTTTGACGTGAAATTTAAACATGTTGAGGTGGATTTGGAAAATTCTAGAGAGAAGTTTCAAACTTTCAAGAGGATTTCAACAATGTTGAGAGGGATTTGAAAAGTTTCAATGGGAATGTGAAGAATTGGGAAGAAAATTGGAAAATTTTGAAGGGACTTTGAAAAAATTTCAACTGGAATTTTAGCCATTTTTTGAAATTGTTGAAATTTTGAAATTGTTGAAATTCCAAATTGTTGAAATTCTCTTGAAGCTTTTAAAATTCTCTCTAGAATTTTCAAAATCCCTGTCCACATGTTTACAATTTCACGTCAAAAAATGGCTAAAATTCCAGTTGAAATTTTTTCAAAGTCCCTTCAAAATTTTCCAATTTTTGTCCCAATTCTTCCCATTCCCATTGAAACTTTTCAAATCCCTCTCCAAATTGTTGAAATTCTCTTGAAGCTTTTAAAATTCTCTCCAGAATTTTCAAAATCCATGTCCACATGTTTACAATTTCACGTCAAAAAATGGCTAAAATTCCAGTTGAAATTTTTTCAAAAAGTCCCTTAAAAATTTTCCAATTTTTGTCCCAATTCTTCCCATTCCCATTGAAACTTTTCAAATCCCTCTCCAAATTGTTGAAATTCTCTTGAAGCTTTTAAAATTCTCTCCAGAGTTTTCAAAATCCATGTCCACATGTTTACAATTTCACGTCAAAAATGCTAAAATTCCAGTTGAACTTTTTTCAAAGTCCCTTAAAAATTTTCCAATTTTTGTCCCAATTCTTCCCATTCCCATTGAAACTTTTCAAATCCCTCTCAAAATGTTTGAAATTCTCTTGAAGCTCTTAAAATTCTCTCCAGAATTTTCAAAATCCATGTCCACATGTTTACAATTTCACGTCAAAAAATGGCTAAAATTCCAGTTGAAATTTTTTCAAAGTCCCTTCAAAATTTTCCAATTTTTGTCCCAATTCTCCCCATTCCCATTGAAACTTTTCAAATCCCTCTCAAAATTGTTGAAATCCTCTTGAAGCTTTTAAAATTCTCTCTAGAATTTTCAAAATC
>NW_028116263.1:0-31115 GCF_964273445.1 Streptopelia decaocto
TCAATGGGAATGGGAAGAATTGGGACAAAAATTGGAAAATTTTTAAGGGACTTTGAAAAAATTTCAACTGGAATTTTAGCCATTTTGTTACGTGAAATTGTAAACATGTGGCCATGGATTTTGAAAATTCTAGAGAGAATTTTAAAAGCTTCAAGAGAATTTCAACAATTTTGAGAGGGATTTGAAAAGTTTCAATGGGAATGGGAAGAATTGGGACAAAAATTGGAAAATTTTTAAGGGACTTTGAAAAAATTTCAACTGGAATTTTAGCCATTTTGTTACATGAAATTGTAAACGTGTGGCCATGGATTTTGAAAATTCTAGAGAGAATTTTAAAAGCTTCAAGAGAATTTCAACAATTTTGAGAGGGATTTGAAAAGTTTCAATGGGAATGGGAAGAATTGGGACAAAAATTGGAAAATTTTTAAGGGACTTTGAAAAAATTTCAACTGGAATTTTAGCACTTTTTTTATGTGAAATTGTAAACATGTGGACATGGATTTTGAAAATTCTAGAGAGAATTTTAAAAGCTTCAAGCAGAATTTCAACAATTTTGAGAGGGATTTGAAAAGTTTCAATGGGAATGGGAAGAATTGGGACAAAAATTGGAAAATTTTTAAGGGACTTTGAAAAAATTTCAACTGGAATTTTAGCCATTTTTTTGACGTGAAATTGTAAACATGTGGACATGGATTTTGAAAATTCTAGAGAGAATTTTAAAAGCTTCAAGAGAATTTCAACAATTTTGAGAGGGATTTGAAAAGTTTCAATGGGAATGGGAAGAATTGGGACAAAAATTGGAAAATTTTTAAGGGACTTTGAAAAAATTTCAACTGGAATTTTAGCCATTTTTTTGACGTGAAATTGTAAACATGTGGCCATGGATTTTGAAAATTCTAGAGAGAATTTTAAAAGCTTCAAGAGAATTTCAACAATTTTGAGAGGGATTTGAAAAGTTTCAATGGGAATGGGAAGAATTGGGGCAAAAATTGGAAAATTTTTAAGGGACTTTGAAAAAAATTGCAACTTGAATTTTAGTTATTTCTTGACGTGAAATTGTAAACATGTGGACATGGATTTTGAAAATTCTAGAGAGAATTTTAAATGCTTCGAGAGAATTTCAACAATTTTGAGAGGGATTTGAAAAGTTTCAATGGGAATGGGAAGAATTGGGGCAAAAATTGGAAAATTTTTAAGGGACTTTGAAAAAATTGCAACTTGAATTTTAGTTATTTCTTGACGTGAAATTGTAAACATGTGGACATGGATTTTGAAAATTCTAGAGAGAATTTTAAAAGCTTCAACAGAATTTCAACAATTTTGAGAGGGATTTGAAAAGTTTCAATGGGAATGGGAAGAATTGGGACAAAAATTGGAAAATTTTTAAGGGACTTTGAAAAAATTGCAACTGGAATTTTAGCCATTTTTTGACGTGAAATTGTAAACATGTGGACATGGATTTTGAAAATTCTAGAGAGAATTTTAAAAGCTTCAACAGAATTTCAACAATTTTGAGAGGGATTTGAAAAGTTTCAATGGGAATGGGAAGAATTGGGACAAAAATTGGAAAATTTTTAAGGGACTTTGAAAAAATTTCAACTGGAATTTTAGCCATTATTTGACGTGAAATTGTAAACATGTGGACATGGATTTTGAAAATTCTAGAGAGAATTTTGAAAGCTTCAACAGAATTTCAACAATTTTGAGAGGGATTTGAAAAGTTTCAATGGGAATGGGAAGAATTGGGGCAAAAATTGGAAAATTTTTCAGGGACTTTGAAAAAATTTCAACTGGAATTTTAGCATTTTTTTTACGTGAAATTGTAAACATGTGGACATGGATTTTGAAAATTCTAGAGAGAATTTTAAAAGCTTCAAGAGAATTTCCACAATTTTGAGAGGGATTTGAAAAGTTTCAATGGGAATGGGAAGAATTGGGACAAAAATTGGAAAATTTTTAAGGGACTTTGAAAAAATTTCAACTGGAATTTTAGCCATTTTTTGACGTGAAATTGTAAACATGTGGACATGGATTTTGAAAATTCTAGAGAGAATTTTAAAAGCTTCAACAGAATTTCAACAATTTTGAGAGGGATTTGAAAAGTTTCAATGGGAATGGGAAGAATTGGGGCAAAAATTGGAAAATTTTGAAGGGACTTTGAAAAAATTTCAACTGGAATTTTAGCATTTTTTTTACGTGAAATTGTAAACATGTGGACATGGATTTTGAAAATTCTAGAGAGAATTTTAAAAGCTTCAACAGAATTTCAACAATTTTGAGAGGGATTTGAAAAGTTTCAATGGGAATGGGAAGAATTGGGACAAAAATTGGAAAATTTTTAAGGGACTTTGAAAAAATTGCAACTGGAATTTTAGCCATTTTTTGACGTGAAATTGTAAACATGTGGACATGGATTTTGAAAATTCTAGAGAGAATTTTAAAAGCTTCAACAGAATTTCAACAATTTTGAGAGGGATTTGAAAAGTTTCAATGGGAATGGGAAGAATTGGGGCAAAAATTGGAAAATTTTGAAGGGACTTTGAAAAAATTTCAACTGGAATTTTAGCCATTTTTTGACGTGAAATTGTAAACATGTGGACATGGATTTTGAAAATTCTAGAGAGAATTTTAAAAGCTGTCACGAAATATTACACGGAGGCACCCCAAGGTTAATTTAAGGGACAACAGAGTCCACAGCAACTTTTGTTAATCCAATGAGAAACAGGGTTCTTGCACTCCACAAGTGACTTAAATACAGGTTCGGATATCAGTTGAGGAAATAATTTGAAGGGGCAGCAACTAATACAACAGCGATCCACAGTGTGCATGCACGTGGCTGCACCAAAACAATGCCGGAGCCAGCCTTGGGTCCCGGAGAAGCACACACTTGCCGAACACGGTGCAAAAGAGATGCACGTACTCGTAGTGAGTATGAGAAGTGTGCACTCGCGATTCCGCGAGGGTAAATTTATAATACACTCGCAATTGTGCGAGGAAATAATTTACTTACCCGTGCCAGTGTGCACGGAATCCTACACGTGCTTATCTGAAAGCACGGGAGGAAAATACACTCGCGGTTGTGCGAGGGGCTCTCAGCGGCCACTCGCGACTGTGCGAGGATTAATTTAAAGTACCCGTGCAAATGTGCACGGAAAATATATGTGCAAATGTGCACGGAAAGTATAAATGTACTCGCAATCCTGCGAGAAGTTTTACTTACACACGTGGCGGCAGGGCAAGTGGAGTCTCCATCCCGGGGAGCGGGGGGGCCCGTGGCTCCCGGCGGCAGGGGCCAAGCTCGTGCTCCGAGGGACCCGCACAATGGGCCGAGTCGCCGACGAGTGTCCCGTTTTTTATACTGGCTGATCAGATTATGACGTGTAGGCACTCTAGAAGCTTCTGTGCACCCCCACACTGGAGTGGGTGCCCCTGGAGCCTTCCATCATCCCACACACTGCCTGTGGGTGCCCAGCGACTGGGCTAATGGGCCTGGCCAGGGTGCTCTGGGGCCAAACAAAAGAAGCTGTTAGCCTCAAGTATCAGATAAAGAGGGAGACGTGCCTGCTCCTTCCAAACTGAAGGGGGGTTGCATTCCACGACAAAAGCTTCAACAGAATTTCAACAATTTTGAGAGGGATTTGAAAAGTTTCAATGGGAATGGGAAGAATTGGGGCAAAAATTGGAAAATTTTTAAGGGACTTTGAAAAAATTGCAACTTGAATTTTAGTTATTTCTTGACGTGAAATTGTAAACATGTGGACATGGATTTTGAAAATTCTAGAGAGAATTTTAAAAGCTTCAACAGAATTTCAACAATTTTGAGAGGGATTTGAAAAGTTTCAATGGGAATGGGAAGAATTGGGACAAAAATTGGAAAATTTTTAAGGGACTTTGAAAAAATTGCAACTGGAATTTTAGCCATTTTTTGACGTGAACTTGTAAACATGTGGACATGGATTTTGAAAATTCTAGAGAGAATTTTAAAAGCTTCAACAGAATTTCAACAATTTTGAGAGGGATTTGAAAAGTTTCAATGGGAATGGGAAGAATTGGGACAAAAATTGGAAAATTTTTAAGGGACTTTGAAAAAATTTCAACTGGAATTTTAGCCATTATTTGACGTGAAATTGTAAACATGTGGACATGGATTTTGAAAATTCTAGAGAGAATTTTGAAAGCTTCAACAGAATTTCAACAATTTTGAGAGGGATTTGAAAAGTTTCAATGGGAATGGGAAGAATTGGGGCAAAAATTGGAAAATTTTTCAGGGACTTTGAAAAAATTTCAACTGGAATTTTAGCATTTTTTTTACGTGAAATTGTAAACATGTGGACATGGATTTTGAAAATTCTAGAGAGAATTTTAAAAGCTTCAAGAGAATTTCCACAATTTTGAGAGGGATTTGAAAAGTTTCAATGGGAATGGGAAGAATTGGGGCAAAAATTGGAAAATTTTTAAGGGACTTTGAAAAAATTTCAACTGGAATTTTAGCCATTTTTTGACGTGAAATTGTAAACATGTGGACATGGATTTTGAAAATTCTAGAGAGAATTTTAAAAGCTTCAACAGAATTTCAACAATTTTGAGAGGGATTTGAAAAGTTTCAATGGGAATGGGAAGAATTGGGGCAAAAATTGGAAAAATTTTGAAGGGACTTTGAAAAAAATTTCAACTGGAATTTTAGCATTTTTTTTACGTGAAATTGTAAACATGTGGACATGGATTTTGAAAATTCTAGAGAGAATTTTAAAAGCTTCAACAGAATTTCAACAATTTTGAGAGGGATTTGAAAAGTTTCAATGGGAATGGGAAGAATTGGGACAAAAAATTGGAAAATTTTTAAGGGACTTTGAAAAAATTGCAACTGGAATTTTAGCCATTTTTTGACGTGAAATTGTAAACATGTGGGACATGGATTTTGAAAATTCTAGAGAGAATTTTAAAAGCTTCAACTGAATTTCAACAATTTTGAGAGGGATTTGTAAAGTTTCAATGGGAATGGGAAGAATTGGGGCAAAAATTGGAAAATTTTGAAGGGACTTTGAAAAAATTTCAACTGGAATTTTAGCCATTTTTTGACGTGAAATTGTAAACATGTGGACATGGATTTTGAAAATTCTAGAGAGAATTTTAAAAGCTGTCACGAAATATTACACGGAGGCACCCCAAGGTTAATTTAAGGGACAACAGAGTCCACAGCAACTTTTGTTAATCCAATGAGAAACAGGGTTCTTGCACTCCACAAGTGACTTAAATACAGGTTCGGATATCAGTTGAGGAAATAATTTGAAGGGGCAGCAACTAATACAACAGCGGTCCCACAGTGTGCATGCACGTGGCTGCACCAAAACAATGCCGGAGCCAGCCTTGGGTCCCGGAGAAGCACACACTTGCCGAACACGGTGCAAAAGACATGCACGTACTCGTAGTGAGTATGAGAAGTGTGCACTCGCGATTCCGCGAGGGTAAATTTATAATACACTCGCAATTGTGCGAGGAAATAATTTACTTACCCGTGCCAGTGTGCACGGAATCCTACACGTGCTTATCTGAAAGCACGGGAGGAAAATACACTCGCGGTTGTGCGAGGGGCTCTCAGCGGCCACTCGCGACTGTGCGAGGATTAATTTAAAGTACCCGTGCAAATGTGCACGGAAAATATATGTGCAAATGTGCACGGAAAGTATAAATGTACTCGCAATCCTGCGAGAAGTTTTACTTACACACGTGGCGGCAGGGCAAGTGGAGTCTCCATCCCGGGGAGCGGGGGGGCCCGTGGCTCCCGGCGGCAGGGGCCAAGCTCGTGCTCCGAGGGACCCGCACAATGGGCCGAGTCGCCGACGAGTGTCCCGTTTTTTATACTGGCTGATCAGATTATGACGTGTAGGCACTCTAGAAGCTTCTCTGCACCCCCACACTGGAGTGGGTGCCCCTGGAGCCTTCCATCATCCCACACACTGCCTGTGGGTGCCCAGCGACTGGGCTAATGGGCCTGGCCAGGGTGCTCTGGGCCAAACAAAAGAAGCTGTTAGCCTCAAGTATCAGATAAAGAGGGAGACGTGCCTGCTCCTTCCAAACTGAAGGGGGGTTGCATTCCACGACAAAAGCTTCAACAGAATTTCAACAATTTTGAGAGGGATTTGAAAAGTTTCAATGGGAATGGGAAGAATTGGGACAAAAATTGGAAAATTTTTAAGGGACTTTGAAAAAATTTCAACTGGAATTTTAGCATTTTTTTTACGTGAAATTGTAAACATGTGGACATGGATTTTGAAAATTCTAGAGAGAATTTTAAAAGCTTCAAGAGAATTTCAACAATTTTGAGAGGGATTTGAAAAGTTTCAATGGGAATGGGAAGAATTGGGACAAAATGGGAAAATTTTTAAGGGACTTTGAAAAATTGCAACTGGAATTTTAGCAATTTTTTGACGTGAAATTGTAAACATGTGGACATGGATTTTGAAAATTCTAGAGAGAATTTTAAAAGCTTCAAGAGAATTTCAACAATTTTGAGAGGGATTTGAAAAGTTTCAATGGGAATGGGAAGAATTGGGACAAAAATTGGAAAATTTTTCAGGGACTTTGAAAAAATTGCAACTGGAATTTTAGCCATTTTTTGACGTGAAATTGTAAACATGTGGACATGGATTTTGAAAATTCTAGAGAGAATTTTAAAAGCTGTCACGAAATATTACACGGAGGCACCCCAAGGTTAATTTAAGGGACAACAGAGTCCACAGCAACTTTTGTTAATCCAATGAGAAACAGGGTTCTTGCACTCCACAAGTGACTTAAATACAGGTTCGGATATCAGTTGAGGAAATAATTTGAAGGGGCAGCAACTAATACAACAGCGGTCCACAGTGTGCATGCACGTGGCTGCACCAAAACAATGCCGGAGCCAGCCTTGGGTCCCGGAGAAGCACACACTTGCCGAACACGGTGCAAAAGAGATGCACGTACTCGTAGTGAGTATGAGAAGTGTGCACTCGCGATTCCGCGAGGGTAAATTTATAATACACTCGCAATTGTGCGAGGAAATAATTTACTTACCCGTGCCAGTGTGCACGGAATCCTACACGTGCTTATCTGAAAGCACGGGAGGAAAATACACTCGCGGTTGTGCGAGGGGCTCTCAGCGGCCACTCGCGACTGTGCGAGGATTAATTTAAAGTACCCGTGCAAATGTGCACGGAAAATATATGTGCAAATGTGCACGGAAAGTATAAATGTACTCGCAATCCTGCGAGAAGTTTTACTTACACACGTGGCGGCAGGGCAAGTGGAGTCTCCATCCCGGGGAGCGGGGGGGCCCGTGGCTCCCGGCGGCAGGGGCCAAGCTCGTGCTCCGAGGGACCCGCACAATGGGCCGAGTCGCCGACGAGTGTCCCGTTTTTTATACTGGCTGATCAGATTATGACGTGTAGGCACTCTAGAAGCTTCTCTGCACCCCCACACTGGAGTGGGTGCCCCTGGAGCCTTCCATCATCCCACACACTGCCTGTGGGTGCCCAGCGACTGGGCTAATGGGCCTGGCCAGGGTGCTCTGGGGCCAAACAAAAGAAGCTGTTAGCCTCAAGTATCAGATAAAGAGGGAGACGTGCCTGCTCCTTCCAAACTGAAGGGGGGTTGCATTCCACGACAAAAGCTTCAACAGAATTTCAACACTTTTGAGAGGGATTTGAAAAGTTTCAATGGGAATGGGAAGAATTGGGACAAAAATTGGAAAATTTTTAAGGGACTTTGAAAAAATTTCAACTGGAATTTTAGCATTTTTTTTACGTGAAATTGTAAACATGTGGACATGGATTTTGAAAATTCTAGAGAGAATTTTAAAAGCTTCAACAGAATTTCAACAATTTTGAGAGGGATTTGAAAAGTTTCAATGGGAATGGGAAGAATTGGGACAAAAATTGGAAAATTTTTCAGGGACTTTGAAAAAATTTCAACTGGAATTTTAGCCATTTTTTGACGTGAAATTGTAAACATGTGGACATGGATTTTGAAAATTCTAGAGAGAATTTTAAAAGCTTCAACTGAATTTCAACAATTTTGAGAGGGATTTGTAAAGTTTCAATGGGAATGGGAAGAATTGGGGCAAAAATTGGAAAATTTTGAAGGGACTTTGAAAAAATTTCAACTGGAATTTTAGCCATTTTTTGACGTGAAATTGTAAACATGTGGACATGGATTTTGAAAATTCTAGAGAGAATTTTAAAAGCTGTCACGAAATATTACACGGAGGCACCCCAAGGTTAATTTAAGGGACAACAGAGTCCACAGCAACTTTTGTTAATCCAATGAGAAACAGGGTTCTTGCACTCCACAAGTGACTTAAATACAGGTTCGGATATCAGTTGAGGAAATAATTTGAAGGGGCAGCAACTAATACAACAGCGGTCCACAGTGTGCATGCACGTGGCTGCACCAAAACAATGCCGGAGCCAGCCTTGGGTCCCGGAGAAGCACACACTTGCCGAACACGGTGCAAAAGAGATGCACGTACTCGTAGTGAGTATGAGAAGTGTGCACTCGCGATTCCGCGAGGGTAAATTTATAATACACTCGCAATTGTGCGAGGAAATAATTTACTTACCCGTGCCAGTGTGCACGGAATCCTACACGTGCTTATCTGAAAGCACGGGAGGAAAATACACTCGCGGTTGTGCGAGGGGCTCTCAGCGGCCACTCGCGACTGTGCGAGGATTAATTTAAAGTACCCGTGCAAATGTGCACGGAAAATATATGTGCAAATGTGCACGGAAAGTATAAATGTACTCGCAATCCTGCGAGAAGTTTTACTTACACACGTGGCGGCAGGGCAAGTGGAGTCTCCATCCCGGGGAGCGGGGGGGCCCGTGGCTCCCGGCGGCAGGGGCCAAGCTCGTGCTCCGAGGGACCCGCACAATGGGCCGAGTCGCCGACGAGTGTCCCGTTTTTTATACTGGCTGATCAGATTATGACGTGTAGGCACTCTAGAAGCTTCTGTGCACCCCCACACTGGAGTGGGTGCCCCTGGAGCCTTCCATCATCCCACACACTGCCTGTGGGTGCCCAGCGACTGGGCTAATGGGCCTGGCCAGGGTGCTCTGGGGCCAAACAAAAGAAGCTGTTAGCCTCAAGTATCAGATAAAGAGG
The DNA here is from genome assembly GCF_964273445.1 of Streptopelia decaocto. Taxonomy (NCBI): domain Eukaryota; kingdom Metazoa; phylum Chordata; class Aves; order Columbiformes; family Columbidae; genus Streptopelia; species Streptopelia decaocto. Next base: position 9,139 of record NW_028116263.1, read on the forward strand.
GAGACGTGCCTGCTCCTTCCAAACTGAAGGGGGGTTGCATTCCACGACAAAAGCTTCAACAGAATTTCAACAATTTTGAGAGGGATTTGAAAAGTTTCAATGGGAATGGGAAGAATTGGGGCAAAAATTGGAAAATTTTTAAGGGACTTTGAAAAAATTGCAACTTGAATTTTAGTTATTTCTTGACGTGAAATTGTAAACATGTGGACATGGATTTTGAAAATTCTAGAGAGAATTTTAAAAGCTTCAACAGAATTTCAACAATTTTGAGAGGGATTTGAAAAGTTTCAATGGGAATGGGAAGAATTGGGACAAAAATTGGAAAATTTTTAAGGGACTTTGAAAAAATTGCAACTGGAATTTTAGCCATTTTTTGACGTGAAATTGTAAACATGTGGACATGGATTTTGAAAATTCTAGAGAGAATTTTAAAAGCTTCAACAGAATTTCAACAATTTTGAGAGGGATTTGAAAAGTTTCAATGGGAATGGGAAGAATTGGGACAAAAATTGGAAAATTTTTAAGGGACTTTGAAAAAATTTCAACTGGAATTTTAGCCATTATTTGACGTGAAATTGTAAACATGTGGACATGGATTTTGAAAATTCTAGAGAGAATTTTGAAAGCTTCAACAGAATTTCAACAATTTTGAGAGGGATTTGAAAAGTTTCAATGGGAATGGGAAGAATTGGGGCAAAAATTGGAAAATTTTTCAGGGACTTTGAAAAAATTTCAACTGGAATTTTAGCATTTTTTTTACGTGAAATTGTAAACATGTGGACATGGATTTTGAAAATTCTAGAGAGAATTTTAAAAGCTTCAAGAGAATTTCCACAATTTTGAGAGGGATTTGAAAAGTTTCAATGGGAATGGGAAGAATTGGGGCAAAAATTGGAAAATTTTTAAGGGACTTTGAAAAAATTTCAACTGGAATTTTAGCCATTTTTTGACGTGAAATTGTAAACATGTGGACATGGATTTTGAAAATTCTAGAGAGAATTTTAAAAGCTTCAACAGAATTTCAACAATTTTGAGAGGGATTTGAAAAGTTTCAATGGGAATGGGAAGAATTGGGGCAAAAATTGGAAAATTTTGAAGGGACTTTGAAAAAATTTCAACTGGAATTTTAGCATTTTTTTTACGTGAAATTGTAAACATGTGGACATGGATTTTGAAAATTCTAGAGAGAATTTTAAAAGCTTCAACAGAATTTCAACAATTTTGAGAGGGATTTGAAAAGTTTCAATGGGAATGGGAAGAATTGGGACAAAAATTGGAAAATTTTTAAGGGACTTTGAAAAAATTGCAACTGGAATTTTAGCCATTTTTTGACGTGAAATTGTAAACATGTGGACATGGATTTTGAAAATTCTAGAGAGAATTTTAAAAGCTTCAACTGAATTTCAACAATTTTGAGAGGGATTTGTAAAGTTTCAATGGGAATGGGAAGAATTGGGGCAAAAATTGGAAAATTTTGAAGGGACTTTGAAAAAATTTCAACTGGAATTTTAGCCATTTTTTGACGTGAAATTGTAAACATGTGGACATGGATTTTGAAAATTCTAGAGAGAATTTTAAAAGCTGTCACGAAATATTACACGGAGGCACCCCAAGGTTAATTTAAGGGACAACAGAGTCCACAGCAACTTTTGTTAATCCAATGAGAAACAGGGTTCTTGCACTCCACAAGTGACTTAAATACAGGTTCGGATATCAGTTGAGGAAATAATTTGAAGGGGCAGCAACTAATACAACAGCGGTCCACAGTGTGCATGCACGTGGCTGCACCAAAACAATGCCGGAGCCAGCCTTGGGTCCCGGAGAAGCACACACTTGCCGAACACGGTGCAAAAGAGATGCACGTACTCGTAGTGAGTATGAGAAGTGTGCACTCGCGATTCCGCGAGGGTAAATTTATAATACACTCGCAATTGTGCGAGGAAATAATTTACTTACCCGTGCCAGTGTGCACGGAATCCTACACGTGCTTATCTGAAAGCACGGGAGGAAAATACACTCGCGGTTGTGCGAGGGGCTCTCAGCGGCCACTCGCGACTGTGCGAGGATTAATTTAAAGTACCCGTGCAAATGTGCACGGAAAATATATGTGCAAATGTGCACGGAAAGTATAAATGTACTCGCAATCCTGCGAGAAGTTTTACTTACACACGTGGCGGCAGGGCAAGTGGAGTCTCCATCCCGGGGAGCGGGGGGGCCCGTGGCTCCCGGCGGCAGGGGCCAAGCTCGTGCTCCGAGGGACCCGCACAATGGGCCGAGTCGCCGACGAGTGTCCCGTTTTTTATACTGGCTGATCAGATTATGACGTGTAGGCACTCTAGAAGCTTCTCTGCACCCCCACACTGGAGTGGGTGCCCCTGGAGCCTTCCATCATCCCACACACTGCCTGTGGGTGCCCAGCGACTGGGCTAATGGGCCTGGCCAGGGTGCTCTGGGGCCAAACAAAAGAAGCTGTTAGCCTCAAGTATCAGATAAAGAGGGAGACGTGCCTGCTCCTTCCAAACTGAAGGGGGGTTGCATTCCACGACAAAAGCTTCAACAGAATTTCAACAATTTTGAGAGGGATTTGAAAAGTTTCAATGGGAATGGGAAGAATTGGGACAAAAATTGGAAAATTTTTAAGGGACTTTGAAAAAATTTCAACTGGAATTTTAGCATTTTTTTTACGTGAAATTGTAAACATGTGGACATGGATTTTGAAAATTCTAGAGAGAATTTTAAAAGCTTCAAGAGAATTTCAACAATTTTGAGAGGGATTTGAAAAGTTTCAATGGGAATGGGAAGAATTGGGACAAAAATGGGAAAATTTTTAAGGGACTTTGAAAAAATTGCAACTGGAATTTTAGCAATTTTTTGACGTGAAATTGTAAACATGTGGACATGGATTTTGAAAATTCTAGAGAGAATTTTAAAAGCTTCAAGAGAATTTCCACAATTTTGAGAGGGATTTGAAAAGTTTCAATGGGAATGGGAAGAATTGGGACAAAAATTGGAAAATTTTGAAGGGACTTTGAAAAAATTTCAACTGGAATTTTAGCCATTTTTTGACGTGAAATTGTAAACATGTGGACATGGATTTTGAAAATTCTAGAGAGAATTTTAAAAGCTTCAACAGAATTTCAACAATTTTGAGAGGGATTTGAAAAGTTTCAATGGGAATGGGAAGAATTGGGACAAAAATTGGAAAATTTTTCAGGGACTTTGAAAAAATTGCAACTGGAATTTTAGCCATTTTTTGACGTGAAATTGTAAACATGTGGACATGGATTTTGAAAATTCTAGAGAGAATTTTAAAAGCTGTCACGAAATATTACACGGAGGCACCCCAAGGTTAATTTAAGGGACAACAGAGTCCACAGCAACTTTTGTTAATCCAATGAGAAACAGGGTTCTTGCACTCCACAAGTGACTTAAATACAGGTTCGGATATCAGTTGAGGAAATAATTTGAAGGGGCAGCAACTAATACAACAGCGGTCCACAGTGTGCATGCACGTGGCTGCACCAAAACAATGCCGGAGCCAGCCTTGGGTCCCGGAGAAGCACACACTTGCCGAACACGGTGCAAAAGAGATGCACGTACTCGTAGTGAGTATGAGAAGTGTGCACTCGCGATTCCGCGAGGGTAAATTTATAATACACTCGCAATTGTGCGAGGAAATAATTTACTTACCCGTGCCAGTGTGCACGGAATCCTACACGTGCTTATCTGAAAGCACGGGAGGAAAATACACTCGCGGTTGTGCGAGGGGCTCTCAGCGGCCACTCGCGACTGTGCGAGGATTAATTTAAAGTACCCGTGCAAATGTGCACGGAAAATATATGTGCAAATGTGCACGGAAAGTATAAATGTACTCGCAATCCTGCGAGAAGTTTTACTTACACACGTGGCGGCAGGGCAAGTGGAGTCTCCATCCCGGGGAGCGGGGGGGCCCGTGGCTCCCGGCGGCAGGGGCCAAGCTCGTGCTCCGAGGGACCCGCACAATGGGCCGAGTCGCCGACGAGTGTCCCGTTTTTTATACTGGCTGATCAGATTATGACGTGTAGGCACTCTAGAAGCTTCTCTGCACCCCCACACTGGAGTGGGTGCCCCTGGAGCCTTCCATCATCCCACACACTGCCTGTGGGTGCCCAGCGACTGGGCTAATGGGCCTGGCCAGGGTGCTCTGGGGCCAAACAAAAGAAGCTGTTAGCCTCAAGTATCAGATAAAGAGGGAGACGTGCCTGCTCCTTCCAAACTGAAGGGGGGTTGCATTCCACGACAAAAGCTTCAACAGAATTTCAACACTTTTGAGAGGGATTTGAAAAGTTTCAATGGGAATGGGAAGAATTGGGACAAAAATTGGAAAATTTTTAAGGGACTTTGAAAAAATTTCAACTGGAATTTTAGCATTTTTTTGACGTGAAATTGTAAACATGTGGACATGGATTTTGAAAATTCTAGAGAGAATTTTAAAAGCTTCAACAGAATTTCAACAATTTTGAGAGGGATTTGAAAAGTTTCAATGGGAATGGGAAGAATTGGGACAAAAATTGGAAAATTTTTCAGGGACTTTGAAAAAATTTCAACTGGAATTTTAGCCATTTTTTGACGTGAAATTGTAAACATGTGGACATGGATTTTGAAAATTCTAGAGAGAATTTTAAAAGCTTCAACAGAATTTCAACAATTTTGAGAGGGATTTGTAAAGTTTCAATGGGAATGGGAAGAATTGGGGCAAAAATTGGAAAATTTTGAAGGGACTTTGAAAAAATTTCAACTGGAATTTTAGCCATTTTTTGACGTGAAATTGTAAACATGTGGACATGGATTTTGAAAATTCTAGAGAGAATTTTAAAAGCTGTCACGAAATATTACACGGAGGCACCCCAAGGTTAATTTAAGGGACAACAGAGTCCACAGCAACTTTTGTTAATCCAATGAGAAACAGGGTTCTTGCACTCCACAAGTGACTTAAATACAGGTTCGGATATCAGTTGAGGAAATAATTTGAAGGGGCAGCAACTAATACAACAGCGGTCCACAGTGTGCATGCACGTGGCTGCACCAAAACAATGCCGGAGCCAGCCTTGGGTCCCGGAGAAGCACACACTTGCCGAACACGGTGCAAAAGAGATGCACGTACTCGTAGTGAGTATGAGAAGTGTGCACTCGCGATTCCGCGAGGGTAAATTTATAATACACTCGCAATTGTGCGAGGAAATAATTTACTTACCCGTGCCAGTGTGCACGGAATCCTACACGTGCTTATCTGAAAGCACGGGAGGAAAATACACTCGCGGTTGTGCGAGGGGCTCTCAGCGGCCACTCGCGACTGTGCGAGGATTAATTTAAAGTACCCGTGCAAATGTGCACGGAAAATATATGTGCAAATGTGCACGGAAAGTATAAATGTACTCGCAATCCTGCGAGAAGTTTTACTTACACACGTGGCGGCAGGGCAAGTGGAGTCTCCATCCCGGGGAGCGGGGGGGCTCCCGGCGGCAGGGGCCAAGCTCGTGCTCCGAGGGACCCGCACAATGGGCCGAGTCGCCGACGAGTGTCCCGTTTTTTATACTGGCTGATCAGATTATGACGTGTAGGCACTCTAGAAGCTTCTCTGCACCCCCACACTGGAGTGGGTGCCCCTGGAGCCTTCCATCATCCCACACACTGCCTGTGGGTGCCCAGCGACTGGGCTAATGGGCCTGGCCAGGGTGCTCTGGGGCCAAACAAAAGAAGCTGTTAGCCTCAAGTATCAGATAAAGAGGGAGACGTGCCTGCTCCTTCCAAACTGAAGGGGGGTTGCATTCCACGACAAAAGCTTCAACAGAATTTCAACAATTTTGAGAGGGATTTGAAAAGTTTCAATGGGAATGGGAAGAATTGGGACAAAAATTGGAAAATTTTTAAGGGACTTTGAAAAAATTTCAACTGGAATTTTAGCATTTTTTTTACGTGAAATTGTAAACATGTGGACATGGATTTTGAAAATTCTAGAGAGAATTTTAAAAGCTTCAAGAGAATTTCAACAATTTTGAGAGGGATTTGAAAAGTTTCAATGGGAATGGGAAGAATTGGGACAAAAATTGGAAAATTTTTAAGGGACTTTGAAAAAATTGCAACTGGAATTTTAGCAATTTTTTGACGTGAAATTGTAAACATGTGGACATGGATTTTGAAAATTCTAGAGAGAATTTTAAAAGCTTCAAGAGAATTTCAACAATTTTGAGAGGGATTTGAAAAGTTTCAATGGGAATGGGAAGAATTGGGACAAAAATTGGAAAATTTTTAAGGGACTTTGAAAAAATTTCAACTGGAATTTTAGCCATTTTTTGACGTGAAATTGTAAACATGTGGACATGGATTTTGAAAATTCTAGAGAGAATTTTAAAAGCTTCAACAGAATTTCAACAATTTTGAGAGGGATTTGAAAAGTTTCAATGGGAATGGGAAGAATTGGGACAAAAATTGGAAAATTTTTCAGGGACTTTGAAAAAATTGCAACTGGAATTTTAGCCATTTTTTGACGTGAAATTGTAAACATGTGGACATGGATTTTGAAAATTCTAGAGAGAATTTTAAAAGCTGTCACGAAATATTACACGGAGGCACCCCAAGGTTAATTTAAGGGACAACAGAGTCCACAGCAACTTTTGTTAATCCAATGAGAAACAGGGTTCTTGCACTCCACAAGTGACTTAAATACAGGTTCGGATATCAGTTGAGGAAATAATTTGAAGGGGCAGCAACTAATACAACAGCGGTCCACAGTGTGCATGCACGTGGCTGCACCAAAACAATGCCGGAGCCAGCCTTGGGTCCCGGAGAAGCACACACTTGCCGAACACGGTGCAAAAGAGATGCACGTACTCGTAGTGAGTATGAGAAGTGTGCACTCGCGATTCCGCGAGGGTAAATTTATAATACACTCGCAATTGTGCGAGGAAATAATTTACTTACCCGTGCCAGTGTGCACGGAATCCTACACGTGCTTATCTGAAAGCACGGGAGGAAAATACACTCGCGGTTGTGCGAGGGGCTCTCAGCGGCCACTTGCGACTGTGCGAGGATTAATTTAAAGTACCCGTGCAAATGTGCACGGAAAATATATGTGCAAATGTGCACGGAAAGTATAAATGTACTCGCAATCCTGCGAGAAGTTTTACTTACACACGTGGCGGCAGGGCAAGTGGAGTCTCCATCCCGGGGAGCGGGGGGGCCCGTGGCTCCCGGCGGCAGGGGCCAAGCTCGTGCTCCGAGGGACCCGCACAATGGGCCGAGTCGCCGACGAGTGTCCCGTTTTTTATACTGGCTGATCAGATTATGACGTGTAGGCACTCTAGAAGCTTCTCTGCACCCCCACACTGGAGTGGGTGCCCCTGGAGCCTTCCATCATCCCACACACTGCCTGTGGGTGCCCAGCGACTGGGCTAATGGGCCTGGCCAGGGTGCTCTGGGGCCAAACAAAAGAAGCTGTTAGCCTCAAGTATCAGATAAAGAGGGAGACGTGCCTGCTCCTTCCAAACTGAAGGGGGGTTGCATTCCACGACAAAAGCTTCAACAGAATTTCAACACTTTTGAGAGGGATTTGAAAAGTTTCAATGGGAATGGGAAGAATTGGGACAAAAATTGGAAAATTTTTAAGGGACTTTGAAAAAATTTCAACTGGAATTTTAGCATTTTTTTTACGTGAAATTGTAAACATGTGGACATGGATTTTGAAAATTCTAGAGAGAATTTTAAAAGCTTCAACAGAATTTCAACAATTTTGAGAGGGATTTGAAAAGTTTCAATGGGAATGGGAAGAATTGGGACAAAAATTGGAAAATTTTTCAGGGACTTTGAAAAAATTTCAACTGGAATTTTAGCCATTTTTTGACGTGAAATTGTAAACATGTGGACATGGATTTTGAAAATTCTAGAGAGAATTTTAAAAGCTTCAAGAGAATTTCAACAATTTTGAGAGGGATTTGAAAAGTTTCAATGGGAATGGGAAGAATTGGGACAAAAATTGGAAAATTTTTAAGGGACTTTGAAAAAATTTCAACTGGAATTTTAGCCATTTTTTGACGTGAAATTGTAAACATGTGGACATGGATTTTGAAAATTCTAGAGAGAATTTTAAAAGCTTCAACAGAATTTCAACAATTTTGAGAGGGATTTGAAAAGTTTCAATGGGAATGGGAAGAATTGGGACAAAAATTGGAAAATTTTTCAGGGACTTTGAAAAAATTGCAACTGGAATTTTAGCCATTTTTTGACGTGAAATTGTAAACATGTGGACATGGATTTTGAAAATTCTAGAGAGAATTTTAAAAGCTGTCACGAAATATTACACGGAGGCACCCCAAGGTTAATTTAAGGGACAACAGAGTCCACAGCAACTTTTGTTAATCCAATGAGAAACAGGGTTCTTGCACTCCACAAGTGACTTAAATACAGGTTCGGATATCAGTTGAGGAAATAATTTGAAGGGGCAGCAACTAATACAACAGCGGTCCACAGTGTGCATGCACGTGGCTGCACCAAAACAATGCCGGAGCCAGCCTTGGGTCCCGGAGAAGCACACACTTGCCGAACACGGTGCAAAAGAGATGCACGTACTCGTAGTGAGTATGAGAAGTGTGCACTCGCGATTCCGCGAGGGTAAATTTATAATACACTCGCAATTGTGCGAGGAAATAATTTACTTACCCGTGCCAGTGTGCACGGAATCCTACACGTGCTTATCTGAAAGCACGGGAGGAAAATACACTCGCGGTTGTGCGAGGGGCTCTCAGCGGCCACTCGCGACTGTGCGAGGATTAATTTAAAGTACCCGTGCAAATGTGCACGGAAAATATATGTGCAAATGTGCACGGAAAGTATAAATGTACTCGCAATCCTGCGAGAAGTTTTACTTACACACGTGGCGGCAGGGCAAGTGGAGTCTCCATCCCGGGGAGCGGGGGGGCCCGTGGCTCCCGGCGGCAGGGGCCAAGCTCGTGCTCCGAGGGACCCGCACAATGGGCCGAGTCGCCGACGAGTGTCCCGTTTTTTATACTGGCTGATCAGATTATGACGTGTAGGCACTCTAGAAGCTTCTCTGCACCCCCACACTGGAGTGGGTGCCCCTGGAGCCTTCCATCATCCCACACACTGCCTGTGGGTGCCCAGCGACTGGGCTAATGGGCCTGGCCAGGGTGCTCTGGGGCCAAACAAAAGAAGCTGTTAGCCTCAAGTATCAGATAAAGAGGGAGACGTGCCTGCTCCTTCCAAACTGAAGGGGGGTTGCATTCCACGACAAAAGCTTCAACAGAATTTCAACACTTTTGAGAGGGATTTGAAAAGTTTCAATGGGAATGGGAAGAATTGGGACAAAAATTGGAAAATTTTTAAGGGACTTTGAAAAAATTTCAACTGGAATTTTAGCATTTTTTTTACGTGAAATTGTAAACATGTGGACATGGATTTTGAAAATTCTAGAGAGAATTTTAAAAGCTTCAACAGAATTTCAACAATTTTGAGAGGGATTTGAAAAGTTTCAATGGGAATGGGAAGAATTGGGACAAAAATTGGAAAATTTTTCAGGGACTTTGAAAAAATTTCAACTGGAATTTTAGCCATTTTTTGACGTGAAATTGTAAACATGTGGACATGGATTTTGAAAATTCTAGAGAGAATTTTAAAAGCTTCAAGAGAATTTCAACAATTTTGAGAGGGATTTGAAAAGTTTCAATGGGAATGGGAAGAATTGGGGCAAAAATTGGAAAATTTTTCAGGGACTTTGAAAAAATTTCAACTGGAATTTTAGCCATTTTTTGACGTGAAATTGTAAACATGTGGACATGGATTTTGAAAATTCTAGAGAGAATTTTAAAAGCTTCAAGAGAATTTCCACAATTTTGAGAGGGATTTGAAAAGTTTCAATGGGAATGGGAAGAATTGGGGCAAAAATTGGAAAATTTTGAAGGGACTTTGAAAAAATTTCAACTGGAATTTTAGCCATTTTTTGACGTGAAATTGTAAACATGTGGACATGGATTTTGAAAATTCTAGAGAGAATTTTAAAAGCTTCAAGAGAATTTCAACAATTTTGAGAGGGATTTGAAAAGTTTCAATGGGAATGGGAAGAATTGGGACAAAAATTGGAAAATTTTGAAGGGACTTTGAAAAAATTTCAACTGGAATTTTAGCATTTTTTTTACGTGAAATTGTAAACATGTGGACATGGATTTTGAAAATTCTAGAGAGAATTTTAAAAGCTTCAAGAGAATTTCAACAATTTTGAGAGGGATTTGAAAAGTTTCAATGGGAATGGGAAGAATTGGGACAAAAATTGGAAAATTTTTAAGGGACTTTGAAAAAATTGCAACTGGAATTTTAGCCATTTTTTGACGTGAAATTGTAAACATGTGGACATGGATTTTGAAAATTCTAGAGAGAATTTTAAAAGCTTCAACTGAATTTCAACAATTTTGAGAGGGATTTGTAAAGTTTCAATGGGAATGGGAAGAATTGGGGCAAAAATTGGAAAATTTTGAAGGGACTTTGAAAAAATTTCAACTGGAATTTTAGCCATTTTTTGACGTGAAATTGTAAACATGTGGACATGGATTTTGAAAATTCTAGAGAGAATTTTAAAAGCTTCAACAGAATTTCAACAATTTTGAGAGGGATTTGAAAAGTTTCAATGGGAATGGGAAGAATTGGGACAAAAATTGGAAAATTTTTAAGGGACTTTGAAAAAATTGCAACTGGAATTTTAGCATTTTTTTTACGTGAAATTGTAAACATGTGGACATGGATTTTGAAAATTCTAGAGAGAATTTTAAAAGCTTCAACAGAATTTCAACAATTTTGAGAGGGATTTGAAAAGTTTCAATGGGAATGGGAAGAATTGGGACAAAAATTGGAAAATTTTTCAGGGACTTTGAAAAAATTTCAACTGGAATTTTAGCCATTTTTTGACGTGAACTTGTAAACATGTGGACATGGATTTTGAAAATTCTAGAGAGAATTTTAAAAGCTTCAACAGAATTTCCACAATTTTGAGAGGGATTTGAAAAGTTTCAATGGGAATGGGAAGAATTGGGGCAAAAATTGGAAAATTTTTAAGGGACTTTGAAAAAATTTCAACTGGAATTTTAGCCATTTTTTGACGTGAAATTGTAAACATGTGGACATGGATTTTGAAAATTCTAGAGAGAATTTTAAAAGCTTCAACAGAATTTCAACAATTTTGAGAGGGATTTGAAAAGTTTCAATGGGAATGGGAAGAATTGGGACAAAAATTGGAAAATTTTTAAGGGACTTTGAAAAAATTGCAACTGGAATTTTAGCCATTTTTTGACGTGAAATTGTAAACATGTGGACATGGATTTTGAAAATTCTAGAGAGAATTTTAAAAGCTGTCACGAAATATTACACGGAGGCACCCCAAGGTTAATTTAAGGGACAACAGAGTCCACAGCAACTTTTGTTAATCCAATGAGAAACAGGGTTCTTGCACTCCACAAGTGACTTAAATACAGGTTCGGATATCAGTTGAGGAAATAATTTGAAGGGGCAGCAACTAATACAACAGCGGTCCACAGTGTGCATGCACGTGGCTGCACCAAAACAATGCCGGAGCCAGCCTTGGGTCCCGGAGAAGCACACACTTGCCGAACACGGTGCAAAAGAGATGCACGTACTCGTAGTGAGTATGAGAAGTGTGCACTCGCGATTCCGCGAGGGTAAATTTATAATACACTCGCAATTGTGCGAGGAAATAATTTACTTACCCGTGCCAGTGTGCACGGAATCCTACACGTGCTTATCTGAAAGCACGGGAGGAAAATACACTCGCGGTTGTGCGAGGGGCTCTCAGCGGCCACTCGCGACTGTGCGAGGATTAATTTAAAGTACCCGTGCAAATGTGCACGGAAAATATATGTGCAAATGTGCACGGAAAGTATAAATGTACTCGCAATCCTGCGAGAAGTTTTACTTACACACGTGGCGGCAGGGCAAGTGGAGTCTCCATCCCGGGGAGCGGGGGGGCCCGTGGCTCCCGGCGGCAGGGGCCAAGCTCGTGCTCCGAGGGACCCGCACAATGGGCCGAGTCGCCGACGAGTGTCCCGTTTTTTATACTGGCTGATCAGATTATGACGTGTAGGCACTCTAGAAGCTTCTCTGCACCCCCACACTGGAGTGGGTGCCCCTGGAGCCTTCCATCATCCCACACACTGCCTGTGGGTGCCCAGCGACTGGGCTAATGGGCCTGGCCAGGGTGCTCTGGGGCCAAACAAAAGAAGCTGTTAGCCTCAAGTATCAGATAAAGAGGGAGACGTGCCTGCTCCTTCCAAACTGAAGGGGGGTTGCATTCCACGACAAAAGCTTCAACAGAATTTCAACACTTTTGAGAGGGATTTGAAAAGTTTCAATGGGAATGGGAAGAATTGGGACAAAAATTGGAAAATTTTTAAGGGACTTTGAAAAAATTTCAACTGGAATTTTAGCATTTTTTTGACGTGAACTTGTAAACATGTGGACATGGATTTTGAAAATTCTAGAGAGAATTTTAAAAGCTTCAACAGAATTTCAACAATTTTGAGAGGGATTTGAAAAGTTTCAATGGGAATGGGAAGAATTGGGACAAAAATTGGAAAATTTTTAAGGGACTTTGAAAAAATTGCAACTGGAATTTTAGCCATTTTTTGACGTGAAATTGTAAACATGTGGACATGGATTTTGAAAATTCTAGAGAGAATTTTAAAAGCTTCAACAGAATTTCAACAATTTTGAGAGGGATTTGAAAAGTTTCAATGGGAATGGGAAGAATTGGGACAAAAATTGGAAAATTTTTCAGGGACTTTGAAAAAATTGCAACTGGAATTTTAGCCATTTTTTGACGTGAAATTGTAAACATGTGGACATGGATTTTGAAAATTCTAGAGAGAATTTTAAAAGCTTCAACAGAATTTCAACAATTTTGAGAGGGATTTGAAAAGTTTCAATGGGAATGGGAAGAATTGGGACAAAAATTGGAAAATTTTTAAGGGACTTTGAAAAAATTGCAACTGGAATTTTAGCCATTTTTTGACGTGAAATTGTAAACATGTGGACATGGATTTTGAAAATTCTAGAGAGAATTTTAAAAGCTTCAAGAGAATTTCAACAATTTTGAGAGGGATTTGAAAAGTTTCAATGGGAATGGGAAGAATTGGGGCAAAAATTGGAAAATTTTGAAGGGACTTTGAAAAAATTTCAACTGGAATTTTAGCCATTTTTTGACGTGAAATTGTAAACATGTGGACATGGATTTTGAAAATTCTAGAGAGAATTTTAAAAGCTTCAAGAGAATTTCAACAATTTTGAGAGGGATTTGAAAAGTTTCAATGGGAATGGGAAGAATTGGGACAAAAATTGGAAAATTTTGAAGGGACTTTGAAAAAATTTCAACTGGAATTTTAGCATTTTTTTTACGTGAAATTGTAAACATGTGGACATGGATTTTGAAAATTCTAGAGAGAATTTTAAAAGCTTCAACAGAATTTCAACAATTTTGAGAGGGATTTGAAAAGTTTCAATGGGAATGGGAAGAATTGGGACAAAAATTGGAAAATTTTTCAGGGACTTTGAAAAAATTGCAACTTGAATTTTAGTTATTTCTTGACGTGAAATTGTAAACATGTGGACATGGATTTTGAAAATTCTAGAGAGAATTTTAAAAGCTTCAAGAGAATTTCCACAATTTTGAGAGGGATTTGAAAAGTTTCAATGGGAATGGGAAGAATTGGGACAAAAATGGGAAAATTTTTAAGGGACTTTGAAAAAATTTCAACTGGAATTTTAGCCATTTTTTGACGTGAAATTGTAAACATGTGGACATGGATTTTGAAAATTCTAGAGAGAATTTTAAAAGCTTCAACAGAATTTCAACAATTTTGAGAGGGATTTGAAAAGTTTCAATGGGAATGGGAAGAATTGGGACAAAAATTGGAAAATTTTTAAGGGACTTTGAAAAAATTTCAACTGGAATTTTAGCCATTTTTTGACTTGAAATTGTAAACATGTGGACATGGATTTTGAAAATTCTAGAGAGAATTTTAAAAGCTTCAACAGAATTTCAACAATTTTGAGAGGGATTTGAAAAGTTTCAATGGGAATGGGAAGAATTGGGACAAAAATTGGAAAATTTTTCAGGGACTTTGAAAAAATTTCAACTGGAATTTTAGCATTTTTTTTACGTGAAATTGTAAACATGTGGACATGGATTTTGAAAATTCTAGAGAGAATTTTAAAAGCTTCAAGAGAATTTCCACAATTTTGAGAGGGATTTGAAAAGTTTCAATGGGAATGGGAAGAATTGGGACAAAAATTGGAAAATTTTTAAGGGACTTTGAAAAAATTGCAACTGGAATTTTAGCCATTTTTTGACGTGAAATTGTAAACATGTGGACATGGATTTTGAAAATTCTAGAGAGAATTTTAAAAGCTTCAACAGAATTTCCACAATTTTGAGAGGGATTTGAAAAGTTTCAATGGGAATGGGAAGAATTGGGGCAAAAATTGGAAAATTTTTAAGGGACTTTGAAAAAATTTCAACTGGAATTTTAGCCATTTTTTGACATGAAATTGTAAACATGTGGACATGGATTTTGAAAATTCTAGAGAGAATTTTAAAAGCTTCAACAGAATTTCAACAATTCTGAGAGGGATTTGAAAAGTTTCAATGGGAATGGGAAGAATTGGGGCAAAAATTGGAAAATTTTGAAGGGACTTTGAAAAAATTTCAACTGGAATTTTAGCCATTTTTTGACGTGAACTTGTAAACATGTGGACATGGATTTTGAAAATTCTAGAGAGAATTTTAAAAGCTTCAAGAGAATTTCAACAATTTTGAGAGGGATTTGAAAAGTTTCAATGGGAATGGGAAGAATTGGGACAAAAATTGGAAAATTTTGAAGGGACTTTGAAAAAATTGCAACTGGAATTTTAGCCATTTTTTGACGTGAAATTGTAAACATGTGGCCATGGATTTTGAAAATTCTAGAGAGAATTTTAAAAGCTTCAACAGAATTTCAACACTTTTGAGAGGGATTTGAAAAGTTTCAATGGGAATGGGAAGAATTGGGACAAAAATTGGAAAATTTTTAAGGGACTTTGAAAAAATTTCAACTGGAATTTTAGCCATTTTTTGACGTGAAATTGTAAACATGTGGACATGGATTTTGAAAATTCTAGAGAGAATTTTAAAAGCTTCAACAGAATTTCAACAATTTTGAGAGGGATTTGAAAAGTTTCAATGGGAATGGGAAGAATTGGGACAAAAATTGGAAAATTTTTAAGGGACTTTGAAAAAATTTCAACTGGAATTTTAGCATTTTTTTTACGTGAAATTGTAAACATGTGGACATGGATTTTGAAAATTCTAGAGAGAATTTTAAAAGCTTCAACAGAATTTCAACAATTTTGAGAGGGATTTGAAAAGTTTCAATGGGAATGGGAAGAATTGGGGCAAAAATTGGAAAATTTTTAAGGGACTTTGAAAAAATTGCAACTTGAATTTTAGTTATTTCTTGACGTGAAATTGTAAACATGTGGACATGGATTTTGAAAATTCTAGAGAGAATTTTAAAAGCTTCAAGAGAATTTCAACAATTTTGAGAGGGATTTGAAAAGTTTCAATGGGAATGGGAAGAATTGGGACAAAAATAGGAAAATTTTTCAGGGACTTTGAAAAAATTTCAACTGGAATTTTAGCCATTTTTTGACGTGAAATTGTAAACATGTGGACATGGATTTTGAAAATTCTAGAGAGAATTTTAAAAGCTTCAAGAGAATTTCAACAATTTTGAGAGGGATTTGAAAAGTTTCAATGGGAATGGGAAGAATTGGGACAAAAATTGGAAAATTTTTAAGGGACTTTGAAAAAATTTCAACTGGAATTTTAGCCATTTTTTGACGTGAAATTGTAAACATGTGGACATGGATTTTGAAAATTCTAGAGAGAATTTTAAAAGCTTCAACAGAATTTCCACAATTTTGAGAGGGATTTGAAAAGTTTCAATGGGAATGGGAAGAATTGGGACAAAAATTGGAAAATTTTTCAGGGACTTTGAAAAAATTTCAACTGGAATTTTAGCCATTTTTTGACGTGAAATTGTAAACATGTGGACATGGATTTTGAAAATTCTAGAGAGAATTTTAAAAGCTTCAAGAGAATTTCAACAATTTTGAGAGGGATTTGAAAAGTTTCAATGGGAATGGGAAGAATTGGGACAAAAATTGGAAAATTTTGAAGGGACTTTGAAAAAATTGCAACTGGAATTTTAGCCATTTTTTGACGTGAAATTGTAAACATGTGGACATGGATTTTGAAAATTCTAGAGAGAATTTTAAAAGCTTCAACAGAATTTCAACAATTTTGAGAGGGATTTGAAAAGTTTCAATGGGAATGGGAAGAATTGGGACAAAAATTGGAAAATTTTTAAGGGACTTTGAAAAAATTTCAACTGGAATTTTAGCCATTTTTTGACGTGAAATTGTAAACATGTGGACATGGATTTTGAAAATTCTAGAGAGAATTTTAAAAGCTTCAACAGAATTTCAACAATTTTGAGAGGGATTTGAAAAGTTTCAATGGGAATGGGAAGAATTGGGACAAAAATTGGAAAATTTTGAAGGGACTTTGAAAAAATTTCAACTGGAATTTTAGCATTTTTTTTACGTGAAATTGTAAACATGTGGACATGGATTTTGAAAATTCTAGAGAGAATTTTAAAAGCTTCAACAGAATTTCAACAATTTTGAGAGGGATTTGAAAAGTTTCAATGGGAATGGGAAGAATTGGGACAAAAATTGGAAAATTTTTAAGGGACTTTGAAAAAATTGCAACTGGAATTTTAGCCATTTTTTGACGAGAAATTGTAAACATGTGGACATGGATTTTGAAAATTCTAGAGAGAATTTTAAAAGCTTCAACTGAATTTCAACAATTTTGAGAGGGATTTGAAAAGTTTCAATGGGAATGGGAAGAATTGGGGCAAAAATTGGAAAATTTTGAAGGGACTTTGAAAAAATTTCAACTGGAATTTTAGCCATTTTTTGACGTGAAATTGTAAACATGTGGACATGGATTTTGAAAATTCTAGAGAGAATTTTAAAAGCTTCAACAGAATTTCAACAATTTTGAGAGGGATTTGAAAAGTTTCAATGGGAATGGGAAGAATTGGGACAAAAATTGGAAAATTTTTAAGGGACTTTGAAAAAATTGCAACTGGAATTTTAGCATTTTTTTTACGTGAAATTGTAAACATGTGGACATGGATTTTGAAAATTCTAGAGAGAATTTTAAAAGCTTCAACAGAATTTCAACAATTTTGAGAGGGATTTGAAAAGTTTCAATGGGAATGGGAAGAATTGGGACAAAAATTGGAAAATTTTTCAGGGACTTTGAAAAAATTTCAACTGGAATTTTAGCCATTTTTTGACGTGAACTTGTAAACATGTGGACATGGATTTTGAAAATTCTAGAGAGAATTTTAAAAGCTTCAACAGAATTTCCACAATTTTGAGAGGGATTTGAAAAGTTTCAATGGGAATGGGAAGAATTGGGGCAAAAATTGGAAAATTTTTCAGGGACTTTGAAAAAATTTCAACTGGAATTTTAGCCATTTTTTGACGTGAAATTGTAAACATGTGGACATGGATTTTGAAAATTCTAGAGAGAATTTTAAAAGCTTCAACAGAATTTCAACAATTTTGAGAGGGATTTGAAAAGTTTCAATGGGAATGGGAAGAATTGGGACAAAAATTGGAAAATTTTTAAGGGACTTTGAAAAAATTGCAACTGGAATTTTAGCCATTTTTTGACGTGAAATTGTAAACATGTGGACATGGATTTTGAAAATTCTAGAGAGAATTTTAAAAGCTGTCACGAAATATTACACGGAGGCACCCCAAGGTTAATTTAAGGGACAACAGAGTCCACAGCAACTTTTGTTAATCCAATGAGAAACAGGGTTCTTGCACTCCACAAGTGACTTAAATACAGGTTCGGATATCAGTTGAGGAAATAATTTGAAGGGGCAGCAACTAATACAACAGTGGTCCACAGTGTGCATGCACGTGGCTGCACCAAAACAATGCCGGAGCCAGCCTTGGGTCCCGGAGAAGCACACACTTGCCGAACACGGTGCAAAAGAGATGCACGTACTCGTAGTGAGTATGAGAAGTGTGCACTCGCGATTCCGCGAGGGTAAATTTATAATACACTCGCAATTGTGCGAGGAAATAATTTACTTACCCGTGCCAGTGTGCACGGAATCCTACACGTGCTTATCTGAAAGCACGGGAGGAAAATACACTCGCGGTTGTGCGAGGGGCTCTCAGCGGCCACTCGCGACTGTGCGAGGATTAATTTAAAGTACCCGTGCAAATGTGCACGGAAAATATATGTGCAAATGTGCACGGAAAGTATAAATGTACTCTCAATCCTGCGAGAAGTTTTACTTACACACGTGGCGGCAGGGCAAGTGGAGTCTCCATCCCGGGGAGCGGGGGGGCCCGTGGCTCCCGGCGGCAGGGGCCAAGCTCGTGCTCCGAGGGACCCGCACAATGGGCCGAGTTGCCGACGAGTGTCCCGTTTTTTATACTGGCTGATCAGATTATGACGTGTAGGCACTCTAGAAGCTTCTCTGCACCCCCACACTGGAGTGGGTGCCCCTGGAGCCTTCCATCATCCCACACACTGCCTGTGGGTGCCCAGCGACTGGGCTAATGGGCCTGGCCAGGGTGCTCTGGGGCCAAACAAAAGAAGCTGTTAGCCTCAAGTATCAGATAAAGAGGGAGACGTGCCTGCTCCTTCCAAACTGAAGGGGGGCTGCATTCCACGACAAAAGCTTCAAGAGAATTTCAACAATTTTGAGAGGGATTTGAAAAGTTTCAATGGGAATGGGAAGAATTGGGACAAAAATTGGAAAATTTTTAAGGGACTTTGAAAAAATTTCAACTGGAATTTTAGCATTTTTTTTACGTGAAATTGTAAACATGTGGACATGGATTTTGAAAATTCTAGAGAGAATTTTAAAAGCTTCAACAGAATTTCAACAATTTTGAGAGGGATTTGAAAAGTTTCAATGGGAATGGGAAGAATTGGGACAAAAATGGGAAAATTTTTAAGGGACTTTGAAAAAATTTCAACTGGAATTTTAGCATTTTTTGACGTGAAATTGTAAACATGTGGACATGGATTTTGAAAATTCTAGAGAGAATTTTAAAAGCTTCAACAGAATTTCAACAATTTTGAGAGGGATTTGAAAAGTTTCAATGGGAATGGGAAGAATTGGGACAAAAATTGGAAAATTTTTAAGGGACTTTGAAAAAATTGCAACTGGAATTTTAGCCATTTTTTGACGTGAAATTGTAAACATGTGGACATGGATTTTGAAAATTCTAGAGAGAATTTTAAAAGCTTCAACAGAATTTCCACAATTTTGAGAGGGATTTGAAAAGTTTCAATGGGAATGGGAAGAATTGGGGCAAAAATTGGAAAATTTTTAAGGGACTTTGAAAAAATTTCAACTGGAATTTTAGCCATTTTTTGACGTGAAATTGTAAACATGTTGAAGTGGATTTTGAAAATTCTAGAGAGAATTTTAAAAGCTTCAACAGAATTTCAACAATTCTGAGAGGGATTTGAAAAGTTTCAATGGGAATGGGAAGAATTGGGACAAAAATTGGAAAATTTTTCAGGGACTTTGAAAAAATTGCAACTGGAATTTTAGCCATTTTTTGACGTGAAATTGTAAACATGTGGACATGGATTTTGAAAATTCTAGAGAGAATTTTAAAAGCTTCAACAGAATTTCAACAATTTTGAGAGGGATTTGAAAAGTTTCAATGGGAATGGGAAGAATTGGGACAAAAATTGGAAAATTTTTAAGGGACTTTGAAAAAATTTCAACTGGAATTTTAGCCATTTTTTGACGTGAAATTGTAAACATGTGGCCATGGATTTTGAAAATTCTAGAGAGAATTTTAAAAGCTTCAACAGAATTTCAACACTTTTGAGAGGGATTTGAAAAGTTTCAATGGGAATGGAAGAATTGGGACAAAAATTGGAAAATTTTTAAGGGACTTTGAAAAAATTTCAACTGGAATTTTAGCATTTTTTTTACGTGAAATTGTAAACATGTGGACATGGATTTTGAAAATTCTAGAGAGAATTTTAAAAGCTTCAACAGAATTTCAACAATTTTGAGAGGGATTTGAAAAGTTTCAATGGGAATGGGAAGAATTGGGACAAAAATTGGAAAATTTTGAAGGGACTTTGAAAACATTTCAACTGGAATTTTAGCCATTTTTTGACGTGAAATTGTAAACATGTGGACATGGATTTTGAAAATTCTAGAGAGAATTTTAAAAGCTTCAACAGAATTTCAACAATTTTGAGAGGGATTTGAAAAGTTTCAATGGGAATGGGAAGAATTGGGACAAAAATTGGAAAATTTTTCAGGGACTTTGAAAAAATTTCAACTGGAATTTTAGCCATTTTTTGACGTGAAATTGTAAACATGTGGACATGGATTTTGAAAATTCTAGAGAGAATTTTAAAAGCTTCAAGAGAATTTCAACAATTTTGAGAGGGATTTGAAAAGTTTCAATGGGAATGGGAAGAATTGGGACAAAAATTGGAAAATTTTGAAGGGACTTTGAAAAAATTTCAACTGGAATTTTAGCCATTTTTTGACGTGAAATTGTAAACATGTGGACATGGATTTTGAAAATTCTAGAGAGAATTTTAAAAGCTTCAACAGAATTTCAACAATTTTGAGAGGGATTTGAAAAGTTTCAATGGGAATGGGAAGAATTGGGACAAAAATTGGAAAATTTTTCAGGGACTTTGAAAAAATTTCAACTGGAATTTTAGCCATTTTTTGACGTGAAATTGTAAACATGTGGACATGGATTTTGAAAATTCTAGAGAGAATTTTAAAAGCTTCAACAGAATTTCCACAATTTTGAGAGGGATTTGAAAAGTTTCAATGGGAATGGGAAGAATTGGGGCAAAAATTGGAAAATTTTTCAGGGACTTTGAAAAAATTTCAACTGGAATTTTAGCCATTTTTTGACGTGAACTTGTAAACATGTGGACATGGATTTTGAAAATTCTAGAGAGAATTTTAAAAGCTTCAACAGAATTTCAACAATTTTGAGAGGGATTTGAAAAGTTTCAATGGGAATGGGAAGAATTGGGACAAAAATTGGAAAATTTTTAAGGGACTTTGAAAAAATTTCAACTGGAATTTTAGCCATTTTTTGACGTGAAATTGTAAACATGTGGACATGGATTTTGAAAATTCTAGAGAGAATTTTAAAAGCTGTCACGAAATATTACACGGAGGCACCCCAAGGTTAATTTAAGGGACAACAGAGTCCACAGCAACTTTTGTTAATCCAATGAGAAACAGGGTTCTTGCACTCCACAAGTGACTTAAATACAGGTTCGGATATCAGTTGAGGAAATAATTTGAAGGGGCAGCAACTAATACAACAGTGGTCCACAGTGTGCATGCACGTGGCTGCACCAAAACAATGCCGGAGCCAGCCTTGGGTCCCGGAGAAGCACACACTTGCCGAACACGGTGCAAAAGAGATGCACGTACTCGTAGTGAGTATGAGAAGTGTGCACTCGCGATTCCGCGAGGGTAAATTTATAATACACTCGCAATTGTGCGAGGAAATAATTTACTTACCCGTGCCAGTGTGCACGGAATCCTACACGTGCTTATCTGAAAGCACGGGAGGAAAATACACTCGCGGTTGTGCGAGGGGCTCTCAGCGGCCACTCGCGACTGTGCGAGGATTAATTTAAAGTACCCGTGCAAATGTGCACGGAAAATATATGTGCAAATGTGCACGGAAAGTATAAATGTACTCTCAATCCTGCGAGAAGTTTTACTTACACACGTGGCGGCAGGGCAAGTGGAGTCTCCATCCCGGGGAGC
>NW_028116262.1:0-28515 GCF_964273445.1 Streptopelia decaocto
AATGGGAAGAATTGGGACAAAAATTGGAAAATTTTTAAGGGACTTTGAAAAAATTTCAACTGGAATTTTAGCCATTTTTTGACGTGAAATTGTAAACATGTGGACATGGATTTTGAAAATTCTAGAGAGAATTTTAAAAGCTTCAGCAGAATTTACACAATTTTGAGAGGGATTTGAAAAGTTTCAATGGGAATGGGAAGAATTGGGACAAAAATTGGAAAATTTTTAAGGGACTTTGAAAAAATTTCAACTGGAATTTTAGCCATTTTTTGACGTGAAATTGTAAACATGTGGCCATGGATTTTGAAAATTCTAGAGAGCATTTTAAAAGCTTCAGCAGAATTTCAACAATTTTGAGAGGGATTTGAAAAGTTTCATTGGGAATGGGAAGAATTGGGACAAAAATTGGAAAATTTTTAAGGGACTTTGAAAAAATTTCAACTGGAATTTTAGCAATTTTTTGACGTGAAATTGTAAACATGTGGACATGGATTTTGAAAATTCTAGAGAGCATTTTAAAAGCTTCAAGAGAATTTCAACAATTTTGAGAGGGATTTGAAAAGTTTCAATGGGAATGGGAAGAATTGGGACAAAAATTGGAAAATTTTTAAGGGACTTTGAAAAAATTTCAACTGGAATTTTAGCCATTTTTTGACGTGAAATTGTAAACATGTGGCCATGGATTTTGAAAATTCTAGAGAGAATTTTAAAAGCTTCAAGAGAATTTCAACAATTTTGAGAGGGATTTGAAAAGTTTCAATGGGAATGGGAAGAATTGGGACAAAAATTGGAAAATTTTTAAGGGACTTTGAAAAAATTTCAACTGGAATTTTAGCCATTTTTTGACGTGAAATTGTAAACATGTGGACATGGATTTTGAAAATTCTAGAGAGAATTTTAAAAGCTTCAACAGAATTTCAACAATTTTGAGAGGGATTTGAAAAGTTTCAATGGGCATGGGAAGAATTGGGACAAAAATTGGAAAATTTTTAAGGGACTTTGAAAAATTTCAACTGGAATTTTAGCCATTTTTTGACGTGAAATTGTAAACATGTGGCCATGGATTTTGAAAATTCTAGAGAGAATTTTAAAAGCTTCAAGAGAATTTCAACAATTTTGAGAGGGATTTGAAAAGTTTCAATGGGAATGGGAAGAATTGGGACAAAAATTGGAAAATTTTTAAGGGACTTTGAAAAAATTTCAACTGGAATTTTAGCCATTTTTTGACGTGAAATTGTAAACATGTGGCCATGGATTTTGAAAATTCTAGAGAGAATTTTAAAAGCTTCAACAGAATTTCAACAATTTTGAGAGGGATTTGAAAAGTCTCAGTGGGAATGGAAGAATTGGGACAAAAATTGGAAAATTTTTAAGGGACTTTGAAAAAATTTCAACTGGAATTTTAGCCATTTTTTGACGTGAAATTGTAAACATGTGGACATGGATTTTGAAAATTCTAGAGAGAATTTTAAAAGCTTCAACAGAATTTCTACAATTTTGAGAGGGATTTGAAAAGTTTCAATGGGAATGGGAAGAATTGGGACAAAAATTGGAAAATTTTTAAGGGACTTTGAAAAAATTTCAACTGGAATTTTAGCCATTTTTTGACGTGAAATTGTAAACATGTGGCCATGGATTTTGAAAATTCTAGAGAGAATTTTAAAAGCTTCAAGAGAATTTCAACAATTTTGAGAGGGATTTGAAAAGTTTCAATGGGAATGGGAAGAATTGGGACAAAAATTGGAAAATTTTTAAGGGACTTTGAAAAAATTTCAACTGGAATTTTAGCCATTTTTTGACGTGAAATTGTAAACATGTGGCCATGGATTTTGAAAATTCTAGAGAGAATTTTAAAAGCTTCAGCAGAATTTACACAATTTTGAGAGGGATTTGAAAAGTTTCAATGGGAATGGGAAGAATTGGGACAAAAATTGGAAAATTTTTAAGGGACTTTGAAAAAATTTCAACTGGAATTTTAGCCATTTTTTGACGTGAAATTGTAAACATGTGGACATGGATTTTGAAAATTCTAGAGAGAATTTTAAAAGCTTCAAGAGAATTTCAACAATTTTGAGAGGGATTTGAAAAGTTTCAATGGGAATGGGAAGAATTGGGACAAAAATTGGAAAATTTTTAAGGGACTTTGAAAAAATTTCAACTGGAATTTTAGCCATTTTTTGACGTGAAATTGTAAACATGTGGCCATGGATTTTGAAAATTCTAGAGAGAATTTTAAAAGCTTCAAGAGAATTTCAACAATTTTGAGAGGGATTTGAAAAGTTTCAATGGGAATGGGAAGAATTGGGACAAAAATTGGAAAATTTTTAAGGGACTTTGAAAAAATTTCAACTGGAATTTTAGCCATTTTTTGACGTGAAATTGTAAACATGTGGACATGGATTTTGAAAATTCTAGAGAGAATTTTAAAAGCTTCAAGAGAATTTCAACAATTTTGAGAGGGATTTGAAAAGTTTCAATGGGAATGGGAAGAATTGGGACAAAAATTGGAAAATTTTTAAGGGACTTTGAAAAAATTTCAACTGGAATTTTAGCAATTTTTTGACGTGAAATTGTAAACATGTGGACATGGATTTTGAAAATTCTAGAGAGAATTTTAAAAGCTTTAAATAATTTCTACAATTTTGAGAGGGATTTGAAAAGTTTCAATGGGAATGGGAAGAATTGGGACAAAAATTGGAAAATTTTTAAGGGACTTTGAAAAAATTTCAACTGGAATTTTAGCCAATTTTTTACGTGAAATTGTAAACATGTGGACATGGATTTTGAAAATTCTAGAGAGAATTTTAAAAGCTTCAAGAGAATTTCAACAATTTTGAGAGGATTTGAAAAGTTTCAATGGGAATGGGAAGAATTGGGACAAAAATTGGAAAATTTTTAAGGGACTTTGAAAAAATTTCAACTGGAATTTTAGCCATTTTTGACGTGAAATTGTAAACATGTGGCCATGGATTTTGAAAATTCTAGAGAGCATTTTAAAAGCTTCAGCAGAATTTCAACAATTTTGAGAGGGATTTGAAAAGTTTCATTGGGAATGGGAAGAATTGGGACAAAAATTGGAAAATTTTTAAGGGACTTTGAAAAAATTTCAACTGGAATTTTAGCCATTTTTTGACGTGAAATTGTAAACATGTGGCCATGGATTTTGAAAATTCTAGAGAGAATTTTAAAAGCTTCAAGAGAATTTCAACAATTTTGAGAGGGATTTGAAAAGTTTCAATGGGAATGGGAAGAATTGGGACAAAAATTGGAAAATTTTTAAGGGACTTTGAAAAAATTTCAACTGGAATTTTAGCCATTTTTTGACGTGAAATTGTAAACATGTGGCCATGGATTTTGAAAATTCTAGAGAGCATTTTAAAAGCTTCAGCAGAATTTCAACAATTTTGAGAGGGATTTGAAAAGTTTCATTGGGAATGGGAAGAATTGGGACAAAAATTGGAAAATTTTTAAGGGACTTTGAAAAAATTTCAACTGGAATTTTAGCCATTTTTTGACGTGAAATTGTAAACATGTGGACATGGATTTTGAAAATTCTAGAGAGAATTTTAAAAGCTTCAAGAGAATTTCAACAATTTTGAGAGGGATTTGAAAAGTTTCAATGGGAATGGGAAGAATTGGGACAAAAATTGGAAAATTTTTAAGGGACTTTGAAAAAATTTCAACTGGAATTTTAGCCATTTTTTGACGTGAAATTGTAAACATGTGGCCATGGATTTTGAAAATTCTAGAGAGAATTTTAAAAGCTTCAACAGAATTTCAACAATTTTGAGAGGGATTTGAAAAGTTTCAATGGGAATGGGAAGAATTGGGACAAAAATTGGAAAATTTTTAAGGGACTTTGAAAAAATTTCAACTGGAATTTTAGCCATTTTTTGACGTGAAATTGTAAACATGTGGACATGGATTTTGAAAATTCTAGAGAGAATTTTAAAAGCTTCAACAGAATTTCAACAATTTTGAGAGGGATTTGAAAAGTTTCAATGGGAATGGGAAGAATTGGGACAAAAATTGGAAAATTTTTAAGGGACTTTGAAAAAATTTCAACTGGAATTTTAGCCATTTTTTGACGTGAAATTGTAAACATGTGGACATGGATTTTGAAAATTCTAGAGAGAATTTTAAAAGCTTCAAGAGAATTTCAACAATTTGGAGAGGGATTTGAAAAGTTTCAATGGGAATGGGAAGAATTGGGACAAAAATTGGAAAATTTTTAAGGGACTTTGAAAAAATTTCAACTGGAATTTTAGTCATTTTTTGACGTGAAATTGTAAACATGTGGCCATGGATTTTGAAAATTCTAGAGAGAATTTTAAAAGCTTCAAGAGAATTTCAACAATTTTGAGAGGGATTTGAAAAGTTTCAATGGGAATGGGAAGAATTGGGACAAAAATTGGAAAATTTTTAAGGGACTTTGAAAAAATTTCAACTGGAATTTTAGCCAATTTTTTACGTGAAATTGTAAACATGTGGACATGGATTTTGAAAATTCTAGAGAGAATTTTAAAAGCTTCAAGAGAATTTCAACAATTTTGAGAGGGATTTGAAAAGTTTCAATGGGAATGGGAAGAATTGGGACAAAAATTGGAAAATTTTTAAGGGACTTTGAAAAAATTTCAACTGGAATTTTAGCCATTTTTTAACGTGAAATTGTAAACATGTGGCCATGGATTTTGAAAATTCTAGAGAGAATTTTAAAAGCTTCAACAGAATTTCTACAATTTTGAGAGGGATTTGAAAAGTTTCAATGGGAATGGGAAGAATTGGGACAAAAATTGGAAAATTTTTAAGGGACTTTGAAAAAATTTCAACTGGAATTATAGCCAATTTTTTACGTGAAATTGTAAACATGTGGACATGGATTTTGAAAATTCTAGAGAGAATTTTAAAAGCTTCAAGAGAATTTCAACAATTTTGAGAGGGATTTGAAAAGTTTCAATGGGAATGGGAAGAATTGGGACAAAAATTGGAAAATTTTTAAGGGACTTTGAAAAAATTTCAACTGGAATTTTAGCCATTTTTTGACGTGAAATTGTAAACATGTGGCCATGGATTTTGAAAATTCTAGAGAGAATTTTAAAAGCTTCAAGAGAATTTCAACAATTTTGAGAGGGATTTGAAAAGTTTCAATGGGAATGGGAAGAATTGGGACAAAAATTGGAAAATTTTTAAGGGACTTTGAAAAAATTTCAACTGGAATTTTAGCCATTTTTTGACGTGAAATTGTAAACATGTGGCCATGGATTTTGAAAATTCTAGAGAGAATTTTAAAAGCTTTAACAGAATTTCAACAATTTTGAGAGGGATTTGAAAAGTTTCAATGGGAATGGGAAGAATTGGGACAAAAATTGGAAAATTTTTAAGGGACTTTGAAAAAATTTCAACTGGAATTTTAGCCATTTTTTGACGTGAAATTGTAAACATGTGGCCATGGATTTTGAAAATTCTAGAGAGAATTTTAAAAGCTTCAAGAGAATTTCAACAATTTTGAGAGGGATTTGAAAAGTTTCAATGGGAATGGGAAGAATTGGGACAAAAATTGGAAAATTTTTAAGGGACTTTGAAAAAATTTCAACTGGAATTTTAGCCATTTTTTTACGTGAAATTGTAAACATGTGGCCATGGATTTTGAAAATTCTAGAGAGCATTTTAAAAGCTTCAGCAGAATTTCAACAATTTTGAGAGGGATTTGAAAAGTTTCATTGGGAATGGGAAGAATTGGGACAAAAATTGGAAAATTTTTAAGGGACTTTGAAAAAATTTCAACTGGAATTTTAGTCATTTTTTGACGTGAAATTGTAAACATGTGGCCATGGATTTTGAAAATTCTAGAGAGAATTTTAAAAGCTTCAAGAGAATTTCAACAATTTTGAGAGGGATTTGAAAAGTTTCAATGGGAATGGGAAGAATTGGGACAAAAATTGGAAAATTTTTAAGGGACTTTGAAAAAATTTCAACTGGAATTTTAGCCATTTTTTGACGTGAAATTGTAAACATGTGGCCATGGATTTTGAAAATTCTAGAGAGAATTTTAAAAGCTTCAAGAGAATTTCAACAATTTTGAGAGGGATTTGAAAAGTTTCAATGGGAATGGGAAGAATTGGGACAAAAATTGGAAAATTTTTAAGGGACTTTGAAAAAATTTCAACTGGAATTTTAGCCATTTTTTGACGTGAAATTGTAAACATGTGGCCATGGATTTTGAAAATTCTAGAGAGAATTTTAAAAGCTTCAAGAGAATTTCAACAATTTTGAGAGGGATTTGAAAAGTTTCAATGGGAATGGGAAGAATTGGGACAAAAATTGGAAAATTTTTAAGGGACTTTGAAAAAATTTCAACTGGAATTTTAGCCATTTTTTGACGTGAAATTGTAAACATGTGGACATGGATTTTGAAAATTCTAGAGAGAATTTTAAAAGCTTCAGCAGAATTTCAACAATTTTGAGAGGGATTTGAAAAGTTTCATTGGGAATGGGAAGAATTGGGACAAAAATTGGAAAACTTTTAAGGGACTTTGAAAAAATTTCAACTGGAATTTTAGCCATTTTTTGACGTGAAATTGTAAACATGTGGCCATGGATTTTGAAAATTCTAGAGAGAATTTTAAAAGCTTCAGCAGAATTTCAACAATTTTGAGAGGGATTTGAAAAGTTTCAATGGGAATGGGAAGAATTGGGACAAAAATTGGAAAATTTTTAAGGGACTTTGAAAAAATTTCAACTGGAATTTTAGCCATTTTTTGACGTGAAATTGTAAACATGTGGCCATGGATTTTGAAAATTCTAGAGAGAATTTTAAAAGCTTCAAGAGAATTTCAACAATTTTGAGAGGGATTTGAAAAGTTTCAATGGGAATGGGAAGAATTGGGACAAAAATTGGAAAATTTTTAAGGGACTTTGAAAAAATTTCAACTGGAATTTTAGCCATTTTTTGACGTGAAATTGTAAACATGTGGCCATGGATTTTGAAAATTCTAGAGAGCATTTTAAAAGCTTCAAGAGAATTTCTACAATTTTGAGAGGGATTTGAAAAGTTTCAATGGGAATGGGAAGAATTGGGACAAAAATTGGAAAATTTTTAAGGGACTTTGAAAAAATTTCAACTGGAATTTTAGCCATTTTTTGACGTGAAATTGTAAACATGTGGCCATGGATTTTGAAAATTCTAGAGAGAATTTTAAAAGCTTCAAGAGAATTTCAACAATTTGGAGAGGGATTTGAAAAGTTTCAATGGGAATGGGAAGAATTGGGACAAAAATTGGAAAATTTTTAAGGGACTTTGAAAAAATTTCAACTGGAATTTTAGCCATTTTTTGACGTGAAATTGTAAACATGTGGACATGGATTTTGAAAATTCTAGAGAGAATTTTAAAAGCTTCAAGAGAATTTCAACAATTTGGAGAGGGATTTGAAAAGTTTCAATGGGAATGGGAAGAATTGGGACAAAAATTGGAAAATTTTTAAGGGACTTTGAAAAAATTTCAACTGGAATTTTAGCCATTTTTTGACGTGAAATTGTAAACATGTGGCCATGGATTTTGAAAATTCTAGAGAGAATTTTAAAAGCTTTAAATAATTTCTACAATTTTGAGAGGGATTTGAAAAGTTTCAATGGGAATGGGAAGAATTGGGACAAAAATTGGAAAATTTTTAAGGGACTTTGAAAAAATTTCAACTGGAATTTTAGCCATTTTTTGACGTGAAATTGTAAACATGTGGCCATGGATTTTGAAAATTCTAGAGAGCATTTTAAAAGCTTCAGCAGAATTTCAACAATTTTGAGAGGGATTTGAAAAGTTTCAATGGGAATGGGAAGAATTGGGACAAAAATTGGAAAATTTTTAAGGGACTTTGAAAAAATTTCAACTGGAATTTTAGCCATTTTTTGACGTGAAATTGTAAACATGTGGACATGGATTTTGAAAATTCTAGAGAGAATTTTAAAAGCTTCAACAGAATTTCTACAATTTTGAGAGGGATTTGAAAAGTTTCAATGGGAATGGGAAGAATTGGGACAAAAATTGGAAAATTTTTAAGGGACTTTGAAAAAATTTCAACTGGAATTTTAGCCATTTTTTGACGTGAAATTGTAAACATGTGGACATGGATTTTGAAAATTCTAGAGAGAATTTTAAAAGCTTCAAGAGAATTTCAACAATTTTGAGAGGGATTTGAAAAGTTTCAATGGGAATGGGAAGAATTGGGACAAAAATTGGAAAATTTTTAAGGGACTTTGAAAAAATTTCAACTGGAATTTTAGCCATTTTTTTACGTGAAATTGTAAACATGTGGCCATGGATTTTGAAAATTCTAGAGAGCATTTTAAAAGCTTCAGCAGAATTTCAACAATTTTGAGAGGGATTTGAAAAGTTTCATTGGGAATGGGAAGAATTGGGACAAAAATTGGAAAATTTTTAAGGGACTTTGAAAAAATTTCAACTGGAATTTTAGTCATTTTTTGACGTGAAATTGTAAACATGTGGCCATGGATTTTGAAAATTCTAGAGAGAATTTTAAAAGCTTCAAGAGAATTTCAACAATTTTGAGAGGGATTTGAAAAGTTTCAATGGGAATGGGAAGAATTGGGACAAAAATTGGAAAATTTTTAAGGGACTTTGAAAAAATTTCAACTGGAATTTTAGCCATTTTTTGACGTGAAATTGTAAACATGTGGCCATGGATTTTGAAAATTCTAGAGAGAATTTTAAAAGCTTCAAGAGAATTTCAACAATTTTGAGAGGGATTTGAAAAGTTTCAATGGGAATGGGAAGAATTGGGACAAAAATTGGAAAATTTTTAAGGGACTTTGAAAAAATTTCAACTGGAATTTTAGCCATTTTTTGACGTGAAATTGTAAACATGTGGCCATGGATTTTGAAAATTCTAGAGAGAATTTTAAAAGCTTCAAGAGAATTTCAACAATTTTGAGAGGGATTTGAAAAGTTTCAATGGGAATGGGAAGAATTGGGACAAAAATTGGAAAATTTTTAAGGGACTTTGAAAAAATTTCAACTGGAATTTTAGCCATTTTTTGACGTGAAATTGTAAACATGTGGACATGGATTTTGAAAATTCTAGAGAGAATTTTAAAAGCTTCAGCAGAATTTCAACAATTTTGAGAGGGATTTGAAAAGTTTCATTGGGAATGGGAAGAATTGGGACAAAAATTGGAAAACTTTTAAGGGACTTTGAAAAAATTTCAACTGGAATTTTAGCCATTTTTTGACGTGAAATTGTAAACATGTGGCCATGGATTTTGAAAATTCTAGAGAGAATTTTAAAAGCTTCAGCAGAATTTCAACAATTTTGAGAGGGATTTGAAAAGTTTCAATGGGAATGGGAAGAATTGGGACAAAAATTGGAAAATTTTTAAGGGACTTTGAAAAAATTTCAACTGGAATTTTAGCCATTTTTTGACGTGAAATTGTAAACATGTGGCCATGGATTTTGAAAATTCTAGAGAGAATTTTAAAAGCTTCAAGAGAATTTCAACAATTTTGAGAGGGATTTGAAAAGTTTCAATGGGAATGGGAAGAATTGGGACAAAAATTGGAAAATTTTTAAGGGACTTTGAAAAAATTTCAACTGGAATTTTAGCCATTTTTTGACGTGAAATTGTAAACATGTGGCCATGGATTTTGAAAATTCTAGAGAGCATTTTAAAAGCTTCAAGAGAATTTCTACAATTTTGAGAGGGATTTGAAAAGTTTCAATGGGAATGGGAAGAATTGGGACAAAAATTGGAAAATTTTTAAGGGACTTTGAAAAAATTTCAACTGGAATTTTAGCCATTTTTTGACGTGAAATTGTAAACATGTGGCCATGGATTTTGAAAATTCTAGAGAGAATTTTAAAAGCTTCAAGAGAATTTCAACAATTTGGAGAGGGATTTGAAAAGTTTCAATGGGAATGGGAAGAATTGGGACAAAAATTGGAAAATTTTTAAGGGACTTTGAAAAAATTTCAACTGGAATTTTAGCCATTTTTTGACGTGAAATTGTAAACATGTGGACAGGATTTTGAAAATTCTAGAGAGAATTTTAAAAGCTTCAAGAGAATTTCAACAATTTGGAGAGGGATTTGAAAAGTTTCAATGGGAATGGGAAGAATTGGGACAAAAATTGGAAAATTTTTAAGGGACTTTGAAAAAATTTCAACTGGAATTTTAGCCATTTTTTGACGTGAAATTGTAAACATGTGGCCATGGATTTTGAAAATTCTAGAGAGAATTTTAAAAGCTTTAAATAATTTCTACAATTTTGAGAGGGATTTGAAAAGTTTCAATGGGAATGGGAAGAATTGGGACAAAAATTGGAAAATTTTTAAGGGACTTTGAAAAAATTTCAACTGGAATTTTAGCCATTTTTTGACGTGAAATTGTAAACATGTGGCCATGGATTTTGAAAATTCTAGAGAGCATTTTAAAAGCTTCAGCAGAATTTCAACAATTTTGAGAGGGATTTGAAAAGTTTCAATGGGAATGGGAAGAATTGGGACAAAAATTGGAAAATTTTTAAGGGACTTTGAAAAAATTTCAACTGGAATTTTAGCCATTTTTTGACGTGAAATTGTAAACATGTGGACATGGATTTTGAAAATTCTAGAGAGAATTTTAAAAGCTTCAACAGAATTTCTACAATTTTGAGAGGGATTTGAAAAGTTTCAATGGGAATGGGAAGAATTGGGACAAAAATTGGAAAATTTTTAAGGGACTTTGAAAAAATTTCAACTGGAATTTTAGCCATTTTTTGACGTGAAATTGTAAACATGTGGACATGGATTTTGAAAATTCTAGAGAGAATTTTAAAAGCTTCAAGAGAATTTCAACAATTTTGAGAGGGATTTGAAAAGTTTCAATGGGAATGGGAAGAATTGGGACAAAAATTGGAAAATTTTTAAGGGACTTTGAAAAAATTTCAACTGGAATTTTAGCCATTTTTTGACGTGAAATTGTAAACATGTGGACATGGATTTTGAAAATTCTAGAGAGAATTTTAAAAGCTTTAAAGAATTTCTACAATTTTGAGAGGGATTTGAAAAGTTCCAATGGGAAAGGGAAGAATTGGGACAAAAATTGGAAAATTTTTAAGGGACTTTGAAAAAATTTCAACTGGAATTTTAGCCAATTTTTTACGTGAAATTGTAAACATGTGGCCATGGATTTTGAAAATTCTAGAGAGAATTTTAAAAGCTTCAGAGAATTTCAACAATTTTGAGAGGGATTTGAAAAGTTTCAATGGGAATGGGAAGAATTGGGACAAAAATTGGAAAATTTTTAAGGGACTTTGAAAAAATTTCAACTGGAATTTTAGCCATTTTTTAACGTGAAATTGTAAACATGTGGCCATGGATTTTGAAAATTCTAGAGAGCATTTTAAAAGCTTCAGCAGAATTTCAACAATTTTGAGAGGGATTTGAAAAGTTTCATTGGGAATGGGAAGAATTGGGACAAAAATTGGAAAATTTTTAAGGGACTTTGAAAAAATTTCAACTGGAATTTTAGCCATTTTTTGACGTGAAATTGTAAACATGTGGCCATGGATTTTGAAAATTCTAGAGAGAATTTTAAAAGCTTCAAGAGAATTTCAACAATTTTGAGAGGGATTTGAAAAGTTTCAATGGGAATGGGAAGAATTGGGACAAAAATTGGAAAATTTTGAAGGGACTTTGAAAAAATTTCAACTGGAATTTTAGCCATTTTTTGACGTGAAATTGTAAACATGTGGCCATGGATTTTGAAAATTCTAGAGAGAATTTTAAAAGCTTCAAGAGAATTTCAACAATTTTGAGAGGGATTTGAAAAGTTTCAATGGGAATGGGAAGAATTGGGACAAAAATTGGAAAATTTTTAAGGGACTTTGAAAAATTTCAACTGGAATTTTAGCCATTTTTTGACGTGAAATTGTAAACATGTGGCCATGGATTTTGAAAATTCTAGAGAGAATTTTAAAAGCTTCAAGAGAATTTCAACAATTTTGAGAGGGATTTGAAAAGTTTCAATGGGAATGGGAAGAATTGGGACAAAAATTGGAAAATTTTTAAGGGACTTTGAAAAAATTTCAACTGGAATTTTAGCCATTTTTTGACGTGAAATTGTAAACATGTGGACATGGATTTTGAAAATTCTAGAGAGAATTTTAAAAGCTTCAACAGAATTTCAACAATTTTGAGAGGGATTTGAAAAGTTTCAATGGGAATGGGAAGAATTGGGACAAAAATTGGAAAATTTTTAAGGGACTTTGAAAAAATTTCAACTGGAATTTTAGCCATTTTTTGACGTGAAATTGTAAACATGTGGCCATGGATTTTGAAAATTCTAGAGAGAATTTTAAAAGCTTCAAGAGAATTTCAACAATTTTGAGAGGGATTTGAAAAGTTTCAATGGGAATGGGAAGAATTGGGACAAAAATTGGAAAACTTTTAAGGGACTTTGAAAAAATTTCAACTGGAATTTTAGCCATTTTTTGACGTGAAATTGTAAACATGTGGACATGGATTTTGAAAATTCTAGAGAGAATTTTAAAAGCTTTAAAGAATTTCTACAATTTTGAGAGGGATTTGAAAAGTTTCAATGGGAATGGGAAGAATTGGGACAAAAATTGGAAAATTTTTAAGGGACTTTGAAAAAATTTCAACTGGAAATATAGCCAATTTTTTACGTGAAATTGTAAACATGTGGACATGGATTTTGAAAATTCTAGAGAGAATTTTAAAAGCTTCAAGAGAATTTCAACAATTTTGAGGGGGATTTGAAAAGTTTCAATGGGAATGGGAAGAATTGGGACAAAAATTGGAAAATTTTTAAGGGACTTTGAAAAAATTTCAACTGGAATTTTAGCCATTTTTTGACGTGAAATTGTAAACATGTGGCCATGGATTTTGAAAATTCTAGAGAGAATTTTAAAAGCTTTAACAGAATTTCAACAATTCTGAGAGGGATTTGAAAAGTTTCAATGGGAATGGGAAGAATTGGGACAAAAATTGGAAAATTTTTAAGGGACTTTGAAAAAATTTCAACTGGAATTTTAGCCATTTTTTGACGTGAAATTGTAAACATGTGCCCATGGATTTTGAAAATTCTAGAGAGCATTTTAAAAGCTTCAAGAGAATTTCAACAATTTTGAGAGGGATTTGAAAAGTTTCAATGGGAATGGGAAGAATTGGGACAAAAATTGGAAAATTTTTAAGGGACTTTGAAAAAATTTCAACTGGAATTTTAGCCATTTTTTGACGTGAAATTGTAAACATGTGGCCATGGATTTTGAAAATTCTAGAGAGAATATTAAAAGCTTCAAGAGAATTTCAACAATTTTGAGAGGGATTTGAAAAGTTTCAATGGGAATGGGAAGAATTGGGACAAAAATTGGAAAATTTTTAAGGGACTTTGAAAAAATTTCAACTGGAATTTTAGCCATTTTTTTATGTGAAATTGTAAACATGTGGCCATGGATTTTGAAAATTCTAGAGAGAATTTTAAAAGCTTCAAGAGAATTTCAACAATTTTGAGAGGGATTTGAAAAGTTTCAATGGGAATGGGAAGAATTGGGACAAAAATTGGAAAATTTTTAAGGGACTTTGAAAAAATTTCAACTGGAATTTTAGCCATTTTTTATGTGAAATTGTAAACATGTGGACATGGATTTTGAAAATTCTAGAGAGAAAATTTTAAAAGCTTCAAGAGAATTTCAACAATTTTGAGAGGGATTTGAAAAGTTTCAATGGGAATGGGAAGAATTGGGACAAAAATTGGAAAATTTTGAAGGGACTTTGAAAAAATTTCAACTGGAATTTTAGCCATTTTTTGACGTGAAATTGTAAACATGTGGCCATGGATTTTGAAAATTCTAGAGAGAATTTTAAAAGCTTCAACAGAATTTCAACAATTTTGAGAGGGATTTGAAAAGTCTCAATGGGAATGGGAAGAATTGGGACAAAAATTGGAAAACTTTTAAGGGACTTTGAAAAAATTTCAACTGGAATTTTAGCCATTTTTTTATGTGAAATTGTAAACATGTGGCCATGGATTTTGAAAATTCTAGAGAGAATTTTAAAAGCTTCAACAGAATTTCAACAATTTTGAGAGGGATTTGAAGAGTTTCAATGGGAATGGGAAGAATTGGGACAAAAATTGGAAAATTTTTAAGGGACTTTGAAAAAATTTCAACTGGAATTTTAGCCATTTTTTGACGTGAAATTGTAAACCTGTGGCCATGGATTTTGAAAATTCTAGAGAGAATTTTAAAAGCTTCAAGAGAATTTCAACAATTTTGAGAGGGATTTGAAAAGTTTCAATGGGAATGGGAAGAATTGGGACAAAAATTGGAAAATTTTTAAGGGACTTTGAAAAAATTTCAACTGGAATTTTAGCCATTTTTTGACGTGAAATTGTAAACATGTGGACATGGATTTTGAAAATTCTAGAGAAAATTTTAAAAGCTTCAAGAGAATTTCAACGACTTTGAGAGGGATTTGAAAAGTTTCAATGGGAATGGGAAGAATTGGGACAAAAATTGGAAAATTTTTAAGGGACTTTGAAAAAATTTCAACTGGAATTTTAGCCATTTTTTGACGTGAAATTGTAAACATGTGGCCATGGATTTTGAAAATTCTAGAGAGAATTTTAAAAGCTTCAACAGAATTTCAACAATTTTGAGAGGGATTTGAAAAGTCTCAATGGGAATGGGAAGAATTGGGACAAAAATTGGAAAACTTTTAAGGGACTTTGAAAAAATTTCAGCTGGAATTTTAGCAATTTTTTGACGTGAAATTGTAAACATGTGGACATGGATTTTGAAAATTCTAGAGAGAATTTTAAAAGCTTTAAATAATTTCTACAATTTTGAGAGGGATTTGAAAAGTTTCAATGGGAATGGGAAGAATTGGGACAAAAATTGGAAAATTTTTAAGGGACTTTGAAAAAATTTCAACTGGAATTTTAGCCATTTTTTGACGTGAAATTGTAAACATGTGGCCATGGATTTTGAAAATTCTAGAGAGAATTTTAAAAGCTTTAACAGAATTTCAACAATTCTGAGAGGGATTTGAAAAGTTTCAATGGGAATGGGAAGAATTGGGACAAAAATTGGAAAATTTTTAAGGGACTTTGAAAAAATTTCAACTGGAATTTTAGCCATTTTTTGACGTGAAATTGTAAACATGTGCCCATGGATTTTGAAAATTCTAGAGAGCATTTTAAAAGCTTCAAGAGAATTTCAACAATTTTGAGAGGGATTTGAAAAGTTTCAATGGGAATGGGAAGAATTGGGACAAAAATTGGAAAATTTTTAAGGGACTTTGAAAAAATTTCAACTGGAATTTTAGCCATTTTTTGACGTGAAATTGTAAACATGTGGCCATGGATTTTGAAAATTCTAGAGAGAATTTTAAAAGCTTCAAGAGAATTTCAACAATTTTGAGAGGGATTTGAAAAGTTTCAATGGGAATGGGAAGAATTGGGACAAAAATTGGAAAATTTTTAAGGGACTTTGAAAAAATTTCAACTGGAATTTTAGCCATTTTTTTATGTGAAATTGTAAACATGTGGACATGGATTTTGAAAATTCTAGAGAGAATTTTAAAAGCTTCAAGAGAATTTCAACAATTTTGAGAGGGATTTGAAAAGTTTCAATGGGAATGGGAAGAATTGGGACAAAAATTGGAAAATTTTTAAGGGACTTTGAAAAAATTTCAACTGGAATTTTAGCCATTTTTTGATGTGAAATTGTAAACATGTGGCCATGGATTTTGAAAATTCTAGAGAGCATTTTAAAGCTTCAGCAGAATTTCAACAATTTTGAGAGGGATTTGAAAAGTTTCAATGGGAATGGGAAGAATTGGGACAAAAATTGGAAAATTTTTAAGGGACTTTGAAAAAATTTCAACTGGAATTTTAGCCATTTTTTGACGTGAAATTGTAAACATGTGGCCATGGATTTTGAAAATTCTAGAGAGAATTTTAAAAGCTTCAAGAGAATTTCAACAATTTTGAGAGGGATTTGAAAAGTTTCAATGGGAATGGGAAGAATTGGGACAAAAATTGGAAAATTTTTAAGGGACTTTGAAAAAATTTCAACTGGAATTTTAGCCATTTTTTTACGTGAAATTGTAAACATGTGGCCATGGATTTTGAAAATTCTAGAGAGAATTTTAAAAGCTTCAAGAGAATTTCAACAATTTTGAGAGGGATTTGAAAAGTCTCAATGGGAATGGGAAGAATTGGGACAAAAATTGGAAAATTTTTAAGGGACTTTGAAAAAATTTCAGCTGGAATTTTAGCCATTTTTTGACGTGAAATTGTAAACATGTGGCCATGGATTTTGAAAATTCTAGAGAGAATTTTAAAAGCTTCAACAGAATTTCAACAATTTTGAGAGGGATTTGAAAAGTCTCAATGGGAATGGGAAGAATTGGGACAAAAATTGGAAAACTTTTAAGGGACTTTGAAAAAATTTCAACTGGAATTTTAGCCATTTTTTGACGTGAAATTGTAAACATGTGGCCATGGATTTTGAAAATTCTAGAGAGAATTTTAAAAGCTTCAAGAGAATTTCAACAATTTTGAGAGGGATTTGAAAAGTTTCAATGGGAATGGGAAGAATTGGGACAAAAATTGGAAAATTTTTAAGGGACTTTGAAAAAATTTCAACTGGAATTTTAGCCATTTTTTGACGTGAAATTGTAAACATGTGGACATGGATTTGAAAATTCTAGAGAGAATTTTAAAAGCTTCAAGAGAATTTCAACAATTTTGAGAGGGATTTGAAAAGTTTCAATGGGAATGGGAAGAATTGGGACAAAAATTGGAAAATTTTTAAGGGACTTTGAAAAATTTCAACTGGAATTTTAGCCATTTTTTGACGTGAAATTGTAAACATGTGGACATGGATTTTGAAAATTCTAGAGAGAATTTTAAAAGCTTTAACAGAATTTCAACAATTCTGAGAGGGATTTGAAAAGTTTCAATGGGAATGGGAAGAATTGGGACAAAAATTGGAAAATTTTTAAGGGACTTTGAAAAAATTTCAACTGGAATTTTAGCCATTTTTTGACGTGAAATTGTAAACATGTGCCCACGGATTTTGAAAATTCTAGAGAGCATTTTAAAAGCTTCAAGAGAATTTCAACAATTTTGAGAGGGATTTGAAAAGTTTCAATGGGAATGGGAAGAATTGGGACAAAAATTGGAAAATTTTTAAGGGACTTTGAAAAAATTTCAACTGGAATTTTAGCCATTTTTTAACGTGAAATTGTAAACATGTGGCCATGGATTTTGAAAATTCTAGAGAGAATTTTAAAAGCTTCAACAGAATTTCTACAATTTTGAGAGGGATTTGAAAAGTTTCAATGGGAATGGGAAGAATTGGGACAAAAATTGGAAAATTTTTAAGGGACTTTGAAAAAATTTCAACTGGAATTTTAGCCATTTTTTGACGTGAAATTGTAAACATGTGGCCATGGATTTTGAAAATTCTAGAGAGAATTTTAAAAGCTTCAACAGAATTTCAACAATTTTGAGAGGGATTTGAAAAGTTTCAATGGGAATGGGAAGAATTGGGACAAAAATTGGAAAATTTTTAAGGGACTTTGAAAAAATTTCAACTGGAATTTTAGCCATTTTTTTATGTGAAATTGTAAACATGTGGACATGGATTTTGAAAATTCTAGAGAAAATTTTAAAAGCTTCAAGAGAATTTCAACAATTTTGAGAGGGATTTGAAAAGTTTCAATGGGAATGGGAAGAATTGGGACAAAAATTGGAAAATTTTTAAGGGACTTTGAAAAAATTTCAACTGGAATTTTAGCCATTTTTTGACGTGAAATTGTAAACATGTGGCCATGGATTTTGAAAATTCTAGAGAGAATTTTAAAAGCTTCAACAGAATTTCAACAATTTTGAGAGGGATTTGAAAAGTCTCAATGGGAATGGGAAGAATTGGGACAAAAATTGGAAAACTTTTAAGGGAGCCCTGTACCCCTGAGACCCCGGATGAAGCCAGATCAATGGAGGAGTTTGCTTTAGTCGATGAGGACTGGGTTAGGGAGCAATTAAATAGTCTGGACATTCATAAATCCATGGGTCCAGATGGGATGCATCCGCGGGTGCTGAGGGAGCTGGCTGAAGTCATTGCTGGACCGCTCTCCATCATCTTTGCCAAGTCTTGGGAAACGGGAGAGGTGCCCGAGGATTGGAGGAAAGCAAATGTCACTCCAGTCTTCAAAAAGGGCAAGAAGGAGGACCCGGGTAATTATAGACCGGTCAGCCTCACCTCTGTCCCTGGGAAAGTAATGGAACAGCTTGTCCTTGGTGCCATCTCAAGGCATATCAAGGATAAGAGGGTTATTAGGGGCAGTCAGCATGGCTTTACCAAGGGTAGGTCATGCTTGACCAACCTCATAGCCTTTTATGAGAATGTAACAAGGTGGATGGATGGTGGCAGAGCGGTGGATGTTGTCTACCTTGACTTCAGTAAAGCCTTTGACACAGTCTCCCACAGCATCCTCACAGCTAAGTTGAGGAGGTGTGGTCTAGACAATAGAGTAGTGAGGTGGGTTGCAAACTGGCTTAGGGAGAGAAGCCAGAGAGTGGTAGTCAATGGTGCGGAGTCTAGTTGGAGGCCAGTATCTAGTGGAGTGCCCCAAGGGTCAGTGCTGGGGCCAATATTATTCAATATATTCATTAACGACTTGGACGAGGGAATTGAGTGTACTATCAGCAAGTTTGCTGATGACACCAAGCTAGGAGGAGTGGCTGACACGCCGGAGGGCTGTGCTGCCATCCAGCGGGACCTGGACAGGCTGGAGAGCTGGGCAGGGAATAACCTGATGAAATTTAACAAGGACAAGTGTAGAGTCCTGCATCTGGGCAGGAACAACCCCAGGTTCCAGTATAGGTTGGGAGATTACATATTAGAGAGCAGTGTAGGGGAAAGGGACCTGGGGGTCCTGGTGGACAACAGGATGACCATGAGCCAGCACTGTGCCCTTGTGGCCAGGAAGGCCAATGGCATCCTGGGGTGTATTAGAAGGGGGGTGGTTAGTAGATCGAGAGAGGTCCTCCTTCCCCTCTACTCTGCCCTGGTGAGACCACATCTGGAATATTGTGTCCAGTTCTGGGCCCCTCAGTTCAAGAAGGACAGGGAACTGCTGGAGAGGGTCCAGCGTAGGGCAACGAAGATGATTAAGGGAGTGGAGCACCTCCCTTATGAAGAAAGGCTGAGGGAGCTGGGTCTCTTTAGTTTGGAGAAGAAGAGACTAAGGGGGGACCTTATTAATGTTTATAAATATATAAAGGGTGAGTGCCATGAGGATGGAGCCAGACTCTTCTCAGTGGCAAACAATGATAGGACAAGGGGTAATGGGATCAAGCTGGAACACAAGAGGTTCCACTTAAATTTGAGAAGAAACTTCTTCTCAGTGAGGGTGACAGAGCACTGGAACAGGCTGCCCAGGGAAGTTGTGGAGTCTCCTTCTCTGGAGACATTCAAAACCCGCCTGGACATGTTCCTGTGCGACCTCACCTAGGTGTTCCTGCTCCAGCAGGGGGATTGGACTAGATGATCTTTTGAGGTCCCTTCCAATCCCAAACATACTGTGATACTGTGATACTGTGACTTTGAAAAAATTTCAACTGGAATTTTAGCCATTTTTTGATGTGAAATTGTAAACATGTGGACATGGATTTTGAAAATTCTAGAGAGAATTTTAAAAGCTTTAAAGAATTTCTACAATTTTGAGAGGGATTTGAAAAGTTTCAATGGGAATGGGAAGAATTGGGACAAAAATTGGAAAATTTTTAAGGGACTTTGAAAAAATTTCAACTGGAATTATAGCCAATTTTTTACGTGAAATTGTAAACATGTGGCCATGGATTTTGAAAATTCTAGAGAGAATTTTAAAAGCTTCAAGAGAATTTCAACAATTTTGAGAGGGATTTGAAAAGTTTCAATGGGAATGGGAAGAATTGGGACAAAATTTGGAAAACTTTTAAGGGACTTTGAAAAAATTTCAACTGGAATTTTAGCCATTTTTTGACGTGAAATTGTAAACATGTGGACATGGATTTTGAAAATTCTAGAGAGAATTTTAAAAGCTTCAAGAGAATTTCAACAATTTTGAGAGGGATTTGAAAAGTTTCAATGGGAATGGGAAGAATTGGGACAAAAATTGGAAAATTTTTAAGGGACTTTGAAAAAATTTCAACTGGAATTTTAGCCATTTTTTGACGTGAAATTGTAAACATGTGGACATGGATTTTGAAAATTCTACAGAGAATTTTAAAAGCTTCAAGAGAATTTCAACAATTTTGAGAGGGATTTGAAAA
This sequence comes from Streptopelia decaocto, assembly GCF_964273445.1. Lineage (NCBI taxonomy): Eukaryota > Metazoa > Chordata > Aves > Columbiformes > Columbidae > Streptopelia > Streptopelia decaocto. The sequence continues at coordinate 20,339 of NW_028116262.1, forward strand.
GTTTCAATGGGAATGGGAAGAATTGGGACAAAAATTGGAAAATTTTTAAGGGACTTTGAAAAAATTTCAACTGGAATTTTAGCCATTTTTTGACGTGAAATTGTAAACATGTGGACATGGATTTTGAAAATTCTAGAGAAAATTTTAAAAGCTTCAAGAGAATTTCAACAATTTTGAGAGGGATTTGAAAAGTTTCAATGGGAATGGGAAGAATTGGGACAAAAATTGGAAAATTTTTAAGGGACTTTGAAAAAATTTCAACTGGAATTTTAGCCATTTTTTGACGTGAAATTGTAAACATGTGGCCATGGATTTTGAAAATTCTAGAGAGAATTTTAAAAGCTTCAACAGAATTTCAACAATTTTGAGAGGGATTTGAAAAGTCTCAATGGGAATGGGAAGAATTGGGACAAAAATTGGAAAACTTTTAAGGGACTTTGAAAAAATTTCAACTGGAATTTTAGCCATTTTTTGACGTGAAATTGTAAACATGTGCCCATGGATTTTGAAAATTCTAGAGAGAATTTTAAAAGCTTTAAAGAATTTCTACAATTTTGAGAGGGATTTGAAAAGTTTCAATGGGAATGGGAAGAATTGGGACAAAAATTGGAAAATTTTTAAGGGACTTTGAAAAAATTTCAACTGGAATTTTAGCCAATTTTTTACGTGAAATTGTAAACATGTGGACATGGATTTTGAAAATTCTAGAGAGAATTTTAAAAGCTTCAAGAGAATTTCAACAATTTTGAGAGGGATTTGAAAAGTTTCAATGGGAATGGGAAGAATTGGGACAAAAATTGGGAAAATTTTTAAGGGACTTTGAAAAAATTTCAACTGGAATTTTAGCCATTTTTTTATGTGAAATTGTAAACATGTGGCCATGGATTTTGAAAATTCTAGAGAGCATTTTAAAAGCTTCAACAGAATTTCAACAATTTTGAGAGGGATTTGAAGAGTTTCAATGGGAATGGGAAGAATTGGGACAAAATTGGAAAACTTTTAAGGGACTTTGAAAAAATTTCAACTGGAATTTTAGCCATTTTTTGACGTGAAATTGTAAACATGTGGCCATGGATTTTGAAAATTCTAGAGAGAATTTTAAAAGCTTCAAGAGAATTTCAACAATTTTGAGAGGGATTTGAAAAGTTTCAATGGGAATGGGAAGAATTGGGACAAAAATTGGAAAATTTTTAAGGGACTTTGAAAAAATTTCAACTGAAATTTTAGCCATTTTTTGACGTGAAATTGTAAACATGTGGACATGGATTTTGAAAATTCTAGAGAGAATTTTAAAAGCTTCAAGAGAATTTCAACAATTTTGAGAGGGATTTGAAAAGTTTCAATGGGAATGGGAAGAATTGGGACAAAAAATTGGAAAATTTTTAAGGGACTTTGAAAAAATTTCAACTGGAATTTTAGCCATTTTTTGACGTGAAATTGTAAACATGTGGCCATGGATTTGAAAATTCTAGAGAGAATTTTAAAAGCTTCAAGAGAATTTCAACAATTTTGAGAGGGATTTGAAAAGTCTCAATGGGAATGGGAAGAATTGGGACAAAAATTGGAAAACTTTTAAGGACTTTGAAAAAATTTCAACTGGAATTTTAGCCATTTTTTGACGTGAAATTGTAAACATGTGCCCATGGATTTTGAAAATTCTAGAGAGAATTTTAAAAGCTTTAAAGAATTTCTACAATTTGAGAGGGATTTGAAAAGTTTCAATGGGAATGGGAAGAATTGGGACAAAAATTGGAAAATTTTTAAGGGACTTTGAAAAAATTTCAACTGGAATTATAGCCAATTTTTTACGTGAAATTGTAAACATGTGGACATGGATTTTGAAAATTCTAGAGAGAATTTTAAAAGCTTCAAGAGAATTTCAACAATTTTGAGAGGGATTTGAAAAGTTTCAATGGGAATGGGAAGAATTGGGACAAAAATTGGAAAATTTTTAAGGGACTTTGAAAAAATTTCAACTGGAATTTTAGCCATTTTTTTATGTGAAATTGTAAACATGTGGCCATGGATTTTGAAAATTCTAGAGAGCATTTTAAAAGCTTCAACAGAATTTCAACAATTTTGAGAGGGATTTGAAGAGTTTCAATGGGAATGGGAAGAATTGGGACAAAAATTGGAAAACTTTTAAGGGACTTTGAAAAAATTTCAACTGGAATTTTAGCCATTTTTTGACGTGAAATTGTAAACATGTGGCCATGGATTTTGAAAATTCTAGAGAGAATTTTAAAAGCTTCAAGAGAATTTCAACAATTTTGAGAGGGATTTGAAAAGTTTCAATGGGAATGGGAAGAATTGGGACAAAAATTGGAAAATTTTTAAGGGACTTTGAAAAAATTCAACTGGAATTTTAGCCATTTTTTGACGTGAAATTGTAAACATGTGGACATGGATTTTGAAAATTCTAGAGAGAATTTTAAAAGCTTCAAGAGAATTTCAACGATTTTGAGAGGGATTTGAAAAGTTCAATGGGAATGGGAAGAATTGGGACAAAAATTGGAAAATTTTTAAGGGACTTTGAAAAAATTTCAACTGGAATTTTAGCCATTTTTTGACGTGAAATTGTAAACATGTGGCCATGGATTTTGAAAATTCTAGAGAGAATTTTAAAAGCTTCAACAGAATTTCAACAATTTTGAGAGGGATTTGAAAAGTCTCAATGGGAATGGGAAGAATTGGACAAAAATTGGAAAACTTTTAAGGGACTTTGAAAAATTTCAACTGGAATTTTAGCAATTTTTTGACGTGAAATTGTAAACATGTGGACATGGATTTTGAAAATTCTAGAGAGAATTTTAAAAGCTTTAAATAATTTCTACAATTTTGAGAGGATTTGAAAAGTTTCAATGGAATGGGAAGAATTGGGACAAAAATTGGAAAATTTTTAAGGGACTTTGAAAAATTTCAACTGGAATTTTAGCCATTTTTTGACGTGAAATTGTAAACATGTGGACATGGATTTTGAAAATTCTAGAGAGAATTTAAAATCTTTAACAGAATTTCAACAATTCTGAGAGGGATTTGAAAAGTTTCAATGGGAATGGGAAGAATTGGGACAAAAATTGGAAAATTTTTAAGGGACTTTGAAAAAATTTCAACTGGAATTTTAGCCATTTTTTGACGTGAAATTGTAAACATGTGGCCATGGATTTTGAAAATTCTAGAGAGCATTTTAAAAGCTTCAAGAGAATTTCAACAATTTTGAGAGGGATTTGAAAAGTTTCAATGGGAATGGGAAGAATTGGGACAAAAATTGGAAAATTTTTAAGGGACTTTGAAAAATTTCAACTGGAATTTTAGCCATTTTTTGACGTGAAATTGTAAACATGTGGCCATGGATTTTGAAAATTCTAGAGAGAATTTTAAAAGCTTCAAGAGAATTTCAACAATTTTGAGAGGGATTTGAAAAGTTTCAATGGGAATGGGAAGAATTGGGACAAAAATTGGAAAATTTTTAAGGGGACTTTGAAAAAATTTCAACTGGAATTTTAGCCATTTTTTGACGTGAAATTGTAAACATGTGGCCATGGATTTTGAAAATTCTAGAGAGAATTTTAAAAGCTTCAAGAGAATTTCAACAATTTTGAGAGGGATTTGAAAAGTTTCAATGGGAATGGGAAGAATTGGGACAAAAATTGGAAAATTTTAAGGGACTTTGAAAAAATTTCAACTGGAATTTTAGCCATTTTTGACGTGAAATTGTAAACATGTGGCCATGGATTTGAAAATTCTAGAGAGAATTTTAAAAGCTTCAAGAGAATTTCAACAATTTTGAGAGGGATTTGAAAAGTTTCAATGGGAATGGGAAGAATTGGGACAAAAATTGGAAAATTTTTAAGGGACTTTGAAAAAATTTCAACTGGAATTTTAGCCATTTTTTGACGTGAAATTGTAAACATGTGGCCATGGATTTTGAAAATTCTAGAGAGAATTTTAAAAGCTTCAAGAGAATTTCAACAATTTTGAGAGGGATTTGAAAAGTTTCAATGGGAATGGGAAGAATTGGGACAAAAATTGGAAAATTTTTAAAGGGACTTTGAAAAAATTTCAACTGGAATTTTAGCCATTTTTTGACGTGAAATTGTAAACATGTGGACATGGATTTTGAAAATTCTAGAGAGAATTTTAAAAGCTTTAAATAATTTCTACAATTTTGAGAGGGATTTGAAAAGTTTCAATGGGAATGGGAAGAATTGGGACAAAAATTGGAAAATTTTAAGGGACTTTGAAAAAATTTCAACTGGAATTTTAGCCCATTTTTTGACGTGAAATTGTAAACATGTGGACATGGATTTTGAAAATTCTAGAGAGAATTTAAAATCTTTAACAGAATTTCAACAATTCTGAGAGGGATTTGAAAAGTTTCAATGGGAATGGAAGAATTGGGACAAAAATTGGAAAATTTTTAAGGGACTTTGAAAAAATTTCAACTGGAATTTTAGCCATTTTTTGACGTGAAATTGTAAACATGTGCCCATGGATTTTGAAATTCTAGAGAGCATTTTAAAAGCTTCAAGAGAATTTCAACAATTTTGAGAGGGATTTGAAAAGTTCAATGGGAATGGGAAGAATTGGGACAAAAATTGGAAAATTTTTAAGGGACTTTGAAAAAATTTCAACTGGAATTTTAGCCATTTTTTGACGTGAAATTGTAAACATGTGGCCATGGATTTTGAAATTCTAGAGAGAATTTTAAAAGCTTCAAGAGAATTTCAACAATTTTGAGAGGAATTTGAAAAGTTTCAATGGGAATGGAAGAATTGGGACAAAATTGGAAAATTTTTAAGGGACTTTGAAAAAATTTCAACTGGAATTTTAGCCATTTTTTTATGTGAAATTGTAAACATGTGGCCATGGATTTTGAAAATTCTAGAGAAAATTTATAAAAGCTTCAAGAGAATTTCAACAATTTTGAGAGGGATTTGAAAAGTTTCAATGGGAATGGGAAGAATTGGGACAAAAATTGGAAATTTTTAAGGGACTTTGAAAAAATTTCAACTGGAATTTTAGCCATTTTTTGATGTGAAATTGTAAACATGTGGCCATGGATTTTGAAAATTCTAGAGAGCATTTTAAAAGCTTCAGCAGAATTTCAACAATTTTGAGAGGGATTTGAAAAGTTTCAATGGGAATGGGAAGAATTGGGACAAAAATTGGAAAATTTTTAAGGACTTTGAAAAAATTTCAACTGGAATTTAGCCATTTTTTGACGTGAAATTGTAAACATGTGGCCATGGATTTTGAAAATTCTAGAGAGAATTTTAAAAGCTTCAAGAGAATTTCAACAATTTTGAGAGGGATTTGAAAAGTTTCAATGGGAATGGGAAGAATTGGGACAAAAATTGGAAATTTTTAAGGGACTTTGAAAAAATTTCAACTGGAATTTTAGCCATTTTTTGACGTGAAATTGTAAACATGTGGCCATGGATTTTGAAAATTCTAGAGAGAATTTTAAAAGCTTCAAGAGAATTTCAACAATTTTGAGAGGATTTGAAAAGTTTCAATGGGAATGGGAAGAATTGGGACAAAAATTGGAAAATTTTTAAGGGACTTTGAAAAAATTTCAACTGGAATTTTAGCCATTTTTTGACGTGAAATTGTAAACATGTGGCCATGGATTTTTGAAAATTCTAGAGAGAATTTTAAAAGCTTCAAGAGAATTTCAACAATTTTGAGAGGGATTTGAAAAGTCTCAATGGGAATGGGAAGAATTGGGACAAAAATTGGAAAACTTTTAAGGGACTTTGAAAAAATTTCAACTGGAATTTTAGCCATTTTTTGACGTGAAATTGTAAACATGTGGACATGGATTTTGAAAATTCTAGAGAGAATTTTATAAGCTTCAACAGAATTTCAACAATTTTGAGAGGGATTTGAAAAGTCTCAATGGGAATGGGAAGAATTGGGACAAAAATTGGAAAACTTTTAAGGGACTTTGAAAAAATTTCAACTGGAATTTTAGCCATTTTTTGACGTGAAATTGTAAACATGTGGCCATGGATTTTGAAAATTCTAGAGAGCATTTTAAAAGCTTCAGCAGAATTCAACAATTTTGAGAGGGATTTGAAAAGTTTCAATGGAATGGGAAGAATTGGGACAAAAATTGGAAAATATTTTAAGGGACTTTGAAAAAATTTCAACTGGAATTTTAGCCATTTTTTGACGTGAAATTGTAAACATGTGGCCATGGATTTTGAAAATTCTAGAGAGAATTTTAAAAGCTTCAAGAGAATTTCAACAATTTTGAGAGGGATTTGAAAAGTTTCAATGGGAATGGGAAGAATTGGGACAAAAATTGGAAAATTTTTAAGGGACTTTGAAAAAATTTCAACTGGAATTTTAGCCATTTTTTGACGTGAAATTGTAAACATGTGGCCATGGATTTTGAAAATTCTAGAGAGAATTTTAAAAGCTTCAAGAGAATTTCAACAATTTTGAGAGGGATTTGAAAAGTTTCAATGGGAATGGGAAGAATTGGGACAAAAATTGGAAAATTTTTAAGGGACTTTGAAAAAATTTCAACTGGAATTTTAGCCATTTTTTGACGTGAAATTGTAAACATGTGGCCATGGATTTTGAAAATTCTAGAGAGAATTTTAAAAGCTTCAACAGAATTTCAACAATTTTGAGAGGGATTTGAAAGTCTCAATGGGAATGGGAAGAATTGGGACAAAAATTGGAAAACTTTTAAGGGACTTTGAAAAAATTTCAACTGGAATTTTAGCCATTTTTTGACGTGAAATTGTAACATGTGGACATGGATTTTGAAAATTCTAGAGAGAATTTTAAAAGCTTTAAAGAATTTCTACAATTTTGAGAGGGATTTGAAAAGTTTCAATGGGAATGGGAAGAATTGGGACAAAAATTGGAAAATTTTTAAGGGACTTTGAAAAAATTTCAACTGGAATTTTAGCCATTTTTTGACGTGAAATTGTAAACATGTGGCCATGGATTTTGAAAATTCTAGAGAGAATTTTAAAAGCTTCAAGAGAATTTCAACAATTTTGAGAGGGATTTGAAAAGTTTCAATGGGAATGGGAAGAATTGGGACAAAAATTGGAAAATTTTTAAGGGACTTTGAAAAAATTTCAACTGGAATTTTAGCCATTTTTGACGTGAAATTGTAAACATGTGGCCATGGATTTTGAAAATTCTAGAGAGAATTTTAAAAGCTTCAAGAGAATTTCAACAATTTTGAGAGGATTTGAAAAGTCTCAATGGGAATGGGAAGAATTGGGACAAAAATTGGAAAACTTTTAAGGGACTTTGAAAAAATTTCAACTGGAATTTTAGCCATTTTTGACGTGAAATTGTAAACATGTGGACATGGATTTTGAAAATTCTAGAGAGAATTTTAAAAGCTTCAACAGAATTTCAACAATTTTGAGAGGGATTTGAAAAGTCTCAATGGAATGGGAAGAATTGGGACAAAAATTGGAAAACTTTTAAGGGACTTTGAAAAAATTTCAACTGGAATTTTAGCCATTTTTTGACGTGAAATTGTAAACATGTGGCCATGGATTTTGAAAATTCTAGAGAGCATTTTAAAAGCTTCAGCAGAATTTCAACAATTTTGAGAGGGATTTGAAAAGTTTCAATGGGAATGGGAAGAATTGGGACAAAAATTGGAAAAATTTTTAAGGGACTTTGAAAAATTTCAACTGGAATTTTAGCCATTTTTTGACGTGAAATTGTAAACATGTGGCCATGGATTTTGAAAATTCTAGAGAGAATTTTAAAAGCTTCAAGAGAATTTCAACAATTTTGAGAGGGATTTGAAAAGTTTCAATGGGAATGGGAAGAATTGGGACAAAAATTGGAAAATTTTTAAGGGACTTTGAAAAAATTTCAACTGGAATTTTAGCCATTTTTTGACGTGAAATTGTAAACATGTGGCCATGGATTTTGAAAATTCTAGAGAGAATTTTAAAAGCTTCAAGAGAATTTCAACAATTTTGAGAGGGATTTGAAAAGTTTCAATGGGAATGGGAAGAATTGGGACAAAAATTGGAAAATTTTTAAGGGACTTTGAAAAAATTTCAACTGGAATTTTAGCCATTTTTTGACGTGAAATTGTAAACATGTGGCCATGGATTTTGAAAATTCTAGAGAGAATTTTAAAAGCTTCAACAGAATTTCAACAATTTTGAGAGGGATTTGAA
>NW_028116261.1:0-57905 GCF_964273445.1 Streptopelia decaocto
TTTCAAAATCCATGTCCACATGTTCACAATTCCACGTCAAAAAATGGCTAAAATTCCAGTTGAAATTTTTTCAAAGTCCCTTAAAAATTTTCCAATTTTTGTCCCAATTCTTCCCATTCCCATTGAAACTTTTCAAATCCCTCTCAGAATTGTTGAAATTCTGTTGAAGCTTTTAGAATTCTCTCTAGAATTTTCAAAATCCATGTCCACATGTTCACAATTCCACGTCAAAAAATTGGTAAAATTCCAGTTGAAATTTTTTCAAAGTCCCTTAAAAATTTTCCAATTTTTGTCCCAATTCTTCCCATTCCCATTGAAACTTTTCAAATCCCTCTCAAATTGTTGAAATTCTGTTGAAGCTTTTAAAATTCTCTCTAGAACTTTCAAAATCCATGTCCACATGTTTACAATTTCACATAAAAAAATGGCCAAAATTTCAGTTGAAATTTTTTCAAAGTCCCTGAAAAATTTTCCAATTTTTGTCCCATTCTTCCCATTCCCATTGAAACTTTTCAAATCCCTCTCTAAATTGTTGAAATTCTGTTGAAGCTTTTAAAATTCTCTCTAGAATTTTCAAAATCCATGTCCACATGTTCACAATTCCACGTCAAAAAATGGCTAAAATTCCAGTTGAAATTTTTTCAAAGTCCCTTAAAAATTTTCCAATTTTTGTCCCAATTCTTCCCATTCCCATTGAAACTTTTCAAATCCCTCTCAAAATTGTTGAAATTCTGTTGAAGCTTTTAAAATTCTCTCTAGAATTTCCAAAATCCATGTCCACATGTTTACAATTTCACATAAAAAAATGGCTAAAATTCCAGTTGAAATTTTTTCAAAGTCCCTTAAAAATTTTCCAATTTTTTTCCAATTCTTCCATTCCCATTGAAACTTTTCAAATCCCTCTCAAAATTGTTGAAATTCTGTTGAAGCTTTTAGAATTCTCTCTAGAATTTTCAAAATCCATGTCCACATGTTTACAATTTCACGTAAAAAAATGGCTAAAATTCCAGTTGAAATTTTTTCAAAGTCCCTTAAAAATTTTCCAATTTTTGTCCCAATTCTTCCCATTCCCATTGAAACTTTTCAAATCCCTCTCAAAATTGTTGAAATTCTGTTGAAGCTTTTAGAATTCTCTCTAGAATTTTCAAAATCCATGTCCACATGTTTACAATTTCACGTCAAAAAATGGCTAAAATTCCAGTTGAAATTTTTCAAAGTCCCTTAAAAATTTTCCAATTTTTGTCCCAATTCTTCCCATTCCCATTGAAACTTTTCAAATCCCTCTCAAAATTGTTGAAATTCTCTTGAAGCTTTTAAAATTCTCTCTAGAATTTTCAAAATCCATGTCCACATGTTTACAATTTCACGTCAAAAATGGCTAAAATTCCAGTTGAAATTTTTTCAAAGTCCCTTCAAAATTTTCCAATTTTTGTCCCAATTCTTCCCATTCCCATTGAAACTTTTCAAATCCCTCTCAAAATTGTTGAAATTCTGTTGTAGCTTTTAAAATTCTCTCTAGAATTTTCAAAATCCATGTCCACATGTTTACAATTTCACGTCAAAAAATGGCTAAAATTCCAGTTGAAATTTTTTCAAAGTCCCTTAAAAATTTTCCAATTTTTGTCCCAATTCTCCCCATTCCCATTGAAACTTTTCAAATCCCTCTCAACATTGTTGAAATTCTCTTGAAGCTTTTAAAATTCTCTCTAGAATTTTCAAAATCCATGTCCACATGTTTACAATTTCACGTCAAAAAATTGCTAAAATTCCAGTTGAAACTTTTTCAAAGTCCCTGAAAAATTTTCCAATTTTTGTCCCAATTCTTCCCATTCCCATTGAAACTTTTCAAATCCCTCTCAAAATTGTTGAAATTCTGTTGAAGCTTTTAAAATTCTCTCTAGAATTTTCAAAATCCATGTCCACATGTTTACAATTTCACGTCAAAAATGGCTAAAATTCCAGTTGAAATTTTTTCAAAGTCCCTTAAAAATTTTCCAATTTTGTCCCAATTCTTCCCATTCCCATTGAAACTTTTCAAATCCCTCTCAGAATTGTTGAAATTCTGTTGAAGCCTTTAAAATTCTCTCTAGAATTTTCAAAATCCATGTCCACATGTTTACAATTTCACGTCAAAAAATGGCTAAAATTCCAGTTGAAATTTTTTCAAAGTCCCTTCAAAATTTCCAATTTTTGTCCCAATTCTTCCCATTCCCATTGAAACTTTTCAAATCCCTCTCAGAATTGTTGAAATTCTGTTGAAGCTTTTAAAATTCTCTCTAGACTTTTCAAATCCATGTCCACATGTTTACAATTTCACGTCAAAAAATTGCTAAAATTCCAGTTGAAACCTTTTCAAAGTCCCTTAAAAATTTCCAATTTTTGTCCCAATTCTTCCCATTCCCACTGAAACTTTTCAAATCCCTCTCAACATTGTTGAAATTCTCTTGAAGCTTTTAAAATTCTCTCTAGAATTTTCAAAATCCATGTCCACATGTTTACAATTTCACATAAAAAAATGGCTAAAATTTCAGTTGAAATTTTTTCAAAGTCCCTTAAAAATTTTCCAATTTTTGTCCCAATTCTTCCCATTCCCATTGAAACTTTTCAAATCCCTCTCAGAATTGTTGAAATTCTGTTGAAGCTTTTAAAATTCTCTCTAGAATTTTCAAATCCATGTCCACATGTTTACAATTTCACGTCAAAAAATGGCTAAAATTCCAGTTGAAATTTTTTCAAAGTCCCTTCAAAATTTTCCAATTTTTGTCCCAATTCTTCCCATTCCCATTGAAACTTTTCAAATCCCTCTCAACATTGTTGAAATTCTGTTGAAGCTTTTAAAATTCTCTCTAGAATTTTCAAAATCCATGTCCACATGTTTACAATTTCACGTCAAAAAATTGCTAAAATTCCAGTTGAAACTTTTTCAAAGTCCCTTAAAAATTTTCCAATTTTTGTCCCAATTCTTCCCATTCCCATTGAAACTTTTCAAATCCCTCTCAAAATTGTTGAAATTCTGTTGAAGCTTTTAAAATCTCTCTCTAGAATTTTCAAAATCCATGTCCACATGTTTACAATTCCACGTCAAAAAATGGCTAAAATTCCAGTTGAAATTTTTCAAAGTCCCTGAAAAATTTTCCAATTTTTGTCCCAATTCTTCCCATTCCCATTGAAACTTTTCAAATCCTCTCAGAATTGTTGAAATTCTGTTGAAGCTTTTAGAATTCTCTCTAGAATTTTCAAAATCCATGTCCACATGTTTACAATTTCACATAAAAAAATGGCTAAAATTCCAGTTGAAATTTTTCAAAGTCCCTTAAAAATTTTCCAATTTTTGTCCCAATTCTTCCCATTCCCATTGAAACTTTTCAAATCCCTCTCAGAATTGTTGAAATTCTGTTGAAGCTTTTAAAATTCTCTCTAGAATTTTCAAAATCCATGTCCACATGTTTACAATTTCACAGAAAAAAATGGCTAAAATTTCAGTTGAAATTTTTTCAAAGTCCCTTCAAAATTTTCCAATTTTTGTCCCAATTCTTCCCATTCCCATTGAAACTTTTCAAATCCCTCTCAGAATTGTTGAAATTCTGTTGAAGCTTTTAAAATTCTCTCTAGAATTTTCAAAATCCATGTCCACATGTTTACAATTTCACATAAAAAAATGGCTAAAATTTCAGTTGAAATTTTTTCAAAGTCCTTTAAAAATTTTCCAATTTTTGTCCCAATTCTTCCCATTCCCATTGAAACTTTTCAAATCCCTCTCAAAATTGTTGAAATTCTCTTGAAGCTTTTAAAATTCTCTCTAGAATTTTCAAAATCCATGTCCACATGTTTACAATTTCACGTCAAAAAATGGCTAAAATTCCAGTTGAAATTTTTCAAAGTCCCTTAAAAATTTTCCAATTTTTGTCCCAATTCTTCCCATTCCCATTGAAACTTTTCAAATCCTCTCAGAATTGTTGAAATTCTGTTGAAGCTTTTAAAATTCTCTCTAGAATTTTCAAAATCCATGTCCACATGTTTACAATTTCACGTCAAAAAATGGCTAAAATTCCAGTTGAAACTTTTTCAAAGTCCCTTAAAAATTTTCCAATTTTTGTCCCAATTCTCCCATTCCCACTGAAACTTTTCAAATCCCTCTCAAAATTGTTGAAATTCTGTTGAAGCTTTTAAAATTCTCTCTAGAATTTTCAAAATCCATGTCCACATGTTTACAATTTCACGTCAAAAAATGGCTAAAATTCCAGTTGAAATTTTTTCAAAGTCCCTTAAAAATTTTCCAATTTTTGTCCCAATTCTTCCATTCCCATTGAAACTTTTCAAATCCCTCTCAAAATTGTTGAAATTCTGTTGAAGTTTTTAAAATTCTCTCTAGAATTTTCAAAATCCATGTCCACATGTTTACAATTTCACGTCAAAAAATGGCTAAAATTCCAGTTGAAACTTTTTCAAAGTCCCTTAAAAATTTTCCAATTTTTGTCCCAATTCTTCCCATTCCCATTGAAACTTTTCAAATCCCTCTCAGAATTGTTGAAATTCTGTTGAAGCTTTTAGAATTCTCTCTAGAATTTTCAAAATCCATGTCCACATGTTTACAATTCCACGTCAAAAAATGGCTAAAATTCCAGTTGAAATTTTTTCAAAGTCCCTTCAAAATTTTCCAATTTTTGTCCCAATTCTTCCCATTCCCATTGAAACTTTTCAAATCCCTCTCAAAACTGTTGAAATTCTGTTGAAGCTTTTAAAATTCTCTCTAGAAATTTCAAAATCCATGTCTACATGTTTACAATTTCACGTCAAAAAATGGCTAAAATTCCAGTTGAAATTTTTCAAAGTCCCTTAAAAATTTTCCAATTTTTGTCCCAATTCTTCCATTCCCATTGAAACTTTTCAAATCCCTCTCAAAATTGTTGAAATTCTCTTGAAGCTTTTAAAATTCTCTCTAGAATTTTCAAAATCCATGTCCACATGTTTACAATTTCACGTCAAAAAATGGCTAAAATTCCAGTTGAAATTTTTTCAAAGTCCCTTAAAAATTTTCCAATTTTTGTCCCAATTCTTCCCATTCCCATTGAAACTTTTCAAATCCCTCTCAAAATTGTTGAAATTCTGTTGAAGCTTTTAAAATTCTCTCTAGAATTTTCAAAATCCATGGCCACATGTTTACAATTCCACGTCAAAAAATGGCTAAAATTCCAGTTGAAATTTTTTCAAAGTCCCTTAAAAATTTTCCAATTTTTGTCCCAATTCTTCCCATTCCCATTGAAACTTTTCAAATCCCTCTCAAAATTGTTGAAATTCTGTTGAAGCTTTTAAAATTCTCTCTAGAATTTTCAAAATCCATGTCCACATGTTTACAATTTCACATAAAAAAATGGCTAAAATTCCAGTTGAAATTTTTTCAAAGTCCCTTAAAAATTTTCCAATTTTTGTCCCAATTCTTCCCATTCCCATTGAAACTTTTCAAATCCCTCTCAAAATTGTTGAAATTCTGTTGAAGTTTTTAAAATTCTCTCTAGAATTTTCAAAATCCATGTCCACATGTTACAATTTCACGTCAAAAAATGGCTAAAATTCCAGTTGAAACTTTTTCAAAGTCCCTTAAAAATTTTCCAATTTTTGTCCCAATTCTTCCCATTCCCATTGAAACTTTTCAAATCCCTCTCAGAATTGTTGAAATTCTGTTGAAGCTTTTAGAATTCTCTCTAGAATTTTCAAAATCCATGTCCACATGTTTACAGTTTCACGTCAAAAAATGGCTAAAATTCCAGTTGAAATTTTTTCAAAGTCCCTTAAAAATTTTCCAATTTTTGTCCCAATTCTTCCCATTCCCATTGAAACTTTTCAAATCCCTCTCAGAATTGTTGAAATTCTGTTGAAGCTTTTAAAATTCTCTCTAGAATTTTCAAAATCCATGTCCACATGTTTACAATTTCACGTCAAAAAATGGCTAAAATTCCAGTTGAAATTTTTTCAAAGTCCCTTAAAAATTTTCCAATTTTTGTCCCAATTCTTCCCATTCCCATTGAAACTTTTCAAATCCCTCTCAGAATTGTTGAAATTCTGTTGAAGCTTTTAAAATTCTCTCTAGAATTTTCAAAATCCATGTCCACATGTTTACAATTCCACGTCAAAAAATGGCTAAAATTCCAGTTGAAATTTTTTCAAAGTCCCTTAAAAATTTTCCAATTTTTGTCCCAATTGTTCCCATTCCCATTGAAACTTTTCAAATCCCTCTCAACATTGTTGAAATTCTCTTGAAGCTTTTAAAATTCTCTCTAGAATTTTCAAAATCCATGTCCACATGTTTACAATTCCACGTCAAAAAATGGCTAAAATTCCAGTTGAAATTTTTTCAAAGTCCCTTAAAAATTTTCCTATTTTTGTCCCAATTCTTCCCATTCCCATTGAAACTTTTCAAATCCCTCTCAACATTGTTGAAATTCTGTTGAAGCTTTTAGAATTCTCTCTAGAATTTTCAAAATCCATGTCCACATGTTTACAATTTCACGTCAAAAAATGGCTAAAATTCCAGTTGAAATTTTTTCAAAGTCCCTTAAAAATTTTCCAATTTTGTCCCAATTCTTCCCATTCCCATTGAAACTTTTCAAATCCCTCTCAAAATTGTTGAAATTCTGTTGAAGCTTTTAGAATTCTCTCTAGAATTTTCAAAATCCATGTCCACATGTTTACAATTCCACGTCAAAAAATGGCTAAAATTCCAGTTGAAATTTTTTCAAAGTCCCTTAAAAATTTTCCAATTTTTGTCCCAATTCTTCCCATTCCCATTGAAACTTTTCAAATCTCTCTCAAAATTGTTGAAATTCTGTTGAAGCTTTTAGAATTCTCTCTAGAATTTTCAAAATCCATGTCCACATGTTTACAATTTCACAGAAAAAAATGGCTAAACTTCCAGTTGAAATTTTTTCAAAGTCCCTTCAAAATTTTCCAATTTTTGTCCCAATTCTTCCCATTCCATTGAAACTTTTCAAATCCCTCTCAAAATTGTTGAAATTCTGTTGAAGCTTTTAAAATTCTCTCTAGAATTTTCAAAATCCATGTCCACATGTTTACAATTTCACGTCAAAAATGGCTAAAATTCCAGTTGAAATTTTTCAAAGTCCCTTAAAAATTTTCCAATTTTTGTCCCAATTCTTCCCATTCCCATTGAAACTTTTCAAATCCCTCTCAGAATTGTTGAAATTCTGTTGAAGCTTTTAAAATTCTCTCTAGAATTTTCAAAATCCATGTCCACATGTTTACAATTTCACGTCAAAAAATGGCTAAAATTCCAGTTGAAATTTTTTTCAAAGTCCCTTAAAAATTTTCCAATTTTTGTCCCAATTCTTCCCATTCCCATTGAAACTTTTCAAATCCCTCTCAGAATTGTTGAAATTCTGTTGAAGCTTTTAAAATTCTCTCTAGAATTTTCAAATCCATGTCCACATGTTACAATTTCACGTCAAAAAATGGCTAAAATTCCAGTTGAAATTTTTTCAAAGTCCCTTAAAAATTTTCCAATTTTTGTCCAATTCTTCCCATTCCCATTGAAACTTTTCAAATCCCTCTCAGAATTGTTGAAATTCTGTTGAAGCTTTTAAAATTCTCTCTAGAATTTTCAAAATCCATGTCCACATGTTTACAATTCCACGTCAAAAAATGGCTAAAATTCCAGTTGAAATTTTTTCAAAGTCCCTTAAAAATTTTCCAATTTTTGTCCCAATTCTTCCCATTCCCATTGAAACTTTTCAAATCCCTCTCAGAATTGTTGAAATTCTGTTGAAGCTTTTAGAATTCTCTCTAGAATTTTCAAAATCCATGTCCACATGTTTACAATTTCACATAAAAAATGGCTAAAATTCCAGTTGAAATTTTTTCAAAGTCCCTTAAAAATTTTCCAATTTTTGTCCCAATTCTTCCCATTCCCACTGAAACTTTTCAAATCCCTCTCAGAATTGTTGAAATTCTGTTGAAGCTTTTAAAATTCTCTCTAGAATTTTCAAAATCCATGTCCACATGTTTACAATTTCACGTCAAAAATGGCTAAAATTTCAGTTGAAATTTTTTCAAAGTCCCTGAAAAATTTTCCAATTTTTGTCCCAATTCTTCCCATTCCATTGAAACTTTTCAAATCCCTCTCAAAATTGTGAAATTCTGTTGAAGCTTTTAAAATTCTCTCTAGAATTTTCAAAATCCATGTCCACATGTTCACAATTCCACGTCAAAAATTGCTAAAATTCCAGTTGAAATTTTTTCAAAGTCCCTTAAAAATTTTCCAATTTTTGTCCCAATTCTTCCCATTCCCATTGAAACTTTTCAAATCCCTCTCAAAATTGTTGAAATTCTGTTGAAGCTTTTAAAATTCTCTCTAGAATTTTCAAAATCCATGTCCACATGTTTACAATTTCACATAAAAAAATGGCTAAAATTTCAGTTGAAATTTTTTCAAAGTCCCTGAAAAATTTTCCAATTTTTGTCCCAATTCTTCCCATTCCCATTGAAACTTTTCAAATCCCTCTCAAAATTGTTGAAATTCTGTTGAAGCCTTTAAAATTCTCTCTAGAATTTTCAAAATCCATGTCCACATGTTTACAATTTCACGTCAAAAATTGCTAAAATTCCAGTTGAAACTTTTTCAAAGTCCCTTAAAAATTTTCCAATTTTTGTCCCAATTCTTCCCATTCCCATTGAAACTTTTCAAATCCCTCTCAAAATTGTTGAAATTCTGTTGAAGCTTTTAAAATTCTCTCTAGAATTTTCAAAATCCATGTCCACATGTTCACAATTCCACGTCAAAAAATGGCTAAAATTCCAGTTGAAATTTTTTCAAAGTCCCTTAAAAATTTTCCAATTTTTGTCCCAATTCTTCCCATTCCCATTGAAACTTTTCAAATCCCTCTCAGAATTGTTGAAATTCTGTTGAAGCTTTTAGAATTCTCTCTAGAATTTTCAAAATCCATGTCCACATGTTCACAATTCCACGTCAAAAAATTGGTAAAATTCCAGTTGAAATTTTTTCAAAGTCCCTTAAAAATTTTCCAATTTTTGTCCCAATTCTTCCCATTCCCATTGAAACTTTTCAAATCCCTCTCAAAATTGTTGAAATTCTGTTGAAGCTTTTAAAATTCTCTCTAGAATTTTCAAAATCCATGTCCACATGTTTACAATTTCATGTCAAAAAATGGCTAAAAATTCCAGTTGAAATTTTTTCAAAGTCCCTTAAAAATTTTCCAATTTTTGTCCCAATTCTTCCCATTCCCATTGAAACTTTTCAAATCCCTCTCAACATTGTTGAAATTCTCTTGAAGCTTTTAAAATTCTCTCTAGAATTTTCAAAATCCATGTCCACATGTTTAGAATTTCACATAAAAAAACTGCTAAAATTCCAGTTGAAACTTTTTCAAAGTCCTTAAAAATTTTCCAATTTTGTCCCAATTCTTCCCATTCCCATTGAAACTTTTCAAATCCCTCTCAAAATTGTTGAAATTCTGTTGAAGCTTTTAAAATTCTCTCTAGAATTTTCAAAATCCATGTCCACATGTTTACAATTCCACGTCAAAAAATGGCTAAAATTCCAGTTGAAATTTTTCAAAGTCCCTTAAAAATTTTCCAATTTTTGTCCCAATTCTTCCCATTCCCATTGAAACTTTTCAAATCCCTCTCAGAATTGTTGAAATTCTGTTCAAGCTTTTAGAATTCTCTCTAGAATTTTCAAAATCCATGTCCACATGTTCACAATTCCACGTCAAAAAATTGCTAAAATTCCAGTTGAAATTTTTTCAAAGTCCCTTAAAAATTTTCCAATTTTTGTCCCAATTCTTCCCATTCCCATTGAAACTTTTCAAATCCCTCTCAAAATTGTTGAAATTCTGTTGAAGCCTTTAAAATTCTCTCTAGAATTTTCAAATCCATGTCCACATGTTTACAATTTCACGTCAAAAAATTGCTAAAATTCCAGTTGAAACTTTTTCAAAGTCCCTTCAAAATTTTCCAATTTTTGTCCCAATTCTTCCCATTCCCATTGAAACTTTCAAATCCCTCTCAAAATTGTTGAAATTCTGTTGAAGCTTTTAAAATTCTCTCTAGAATTTTCAAAATCATGTCCACATGTTCACAATTCCACGTCAAAAAATGGCTAAAATTCCAGTTGAAATTTTTCAAAGTCCCTTAAAAATTTTCCAATTTTTGTCCCAATTCTTCCCATTCCCATTGAAACTTTTCAAATCCCTCTCAGAATTGTTGAAATTCTGTTGAAGCTTTTAGAATTCTCTCTAGAATTTTCAAAATCCATGTCCACATGTTCACAATTCCACGTCAAAAAATTGGTAAAATTCCAGTTGAAATTTTTTCAAAGTCCCTTAAAAATTTTCCAATTTTTGTCCCAATTCTTCCCATTCCCATTGAAACTTTTCAAATCCCTCTCAAATTGTTGAAATTCTGTTGAAGCTTTTAAAATTCTCTCTAGAACTTTCAAAATCCATGTCCACATGTTTACAATTTCACATAAAAAAATGGCCAAAATTTCAGTTGAAATTTTTTCAAAGTCCCTGAAAAATTTTCCAATTTTTGTCCCAATTCTTCCCATTCCCATTGAAACTTTTCAAATCCCTCTCTAAATTGTTGAAATTCTGTTGAAGCTTTTAAAATTCTCTCTAGAATTTTCAAAATCCATGTCCACATGTTCACAATTCCACGTCAAAAAATGCTAAAATTCCAGTTGAAATTTTTTCAAAGTCCCTTAAAAATTTTCCAATTTTTGTCCCAATTCTTCCCATTCCCATTGAAACTTTTCAAATCCCTCTCAAAATTGTTGAAATTCTCTTGAAGCTTTTAAAATTCTCTCTAGAATTTCCAAAATCCATGTCCACATGTTTACAATTTCACATAAAAAAATGGCTAAAATTCCAGTTGAAATTTTTTCAAAGTCCCTTAAAAATTTTCCAATTTTTTTCCCAATTCTTCCCATTCCATTGAAACTTTTCAAATCCCTCTCAAAATTGTTGAAATTCTGTTGAAGCTTTTAGAATTCTCTCTAGAATTTTCAAAATCCATGTCCACATGTTTACAATTTCACGTAAAAAAATGGCTAAAATTCCAGTTGAAATTTTTTCAAAGTCCCTTAAAAATTTTCCAATTTTTGTCCCAATTCTTCCCATTCCCATTGAAACTTTTCAAATCCCTCTCAAAATTGTTGAAATTCTGTTGAAGCTTATAGAATTCTCTCTAGAATTTTCAAAATCCATGTCCACATGTTTACAATTTCACGTCAAAAATGGCTAAAATTCCAGTTGAAATTTTTCAAAGTCCCTTAAAAATTTTCCAATTTTTGTCCCAATTCTTCCCATTCCCATTGAAACTTTTCAAATCCCTCTCAAAATTGTTGAAATTCTCTTGAAGCTTTTAAAATTCTCTCTAGAATTTTCAAAATCCATGTCCACATGTTTACAATTTCACGTCAAAAATGGCTAAAATTCCAGTTGAAATTTTTTCAAAGTCCTTCAAAATTTTCCAATTTTTGTCCCAATTCTTCCCATTCCATTGAAACTTTCAAATCCCTCTCAAAATTGTTGAAATTCTGTTGTAGCTTTTAAAATTCTCTCTAGAATTTTCAAAATCCATGTCCACATGTTTACAATTTCACGTCAAAAAATGGCTAAAATTCCAGTTGAAATTTTTTCAAAGTCCTTAAAATTTTCCAATTTTTGTCCCAATTCTCCCCCATTCCCATTGAAACTTTTCAAATCCCTCTCAACATTGTTGAAATTCTCTTGAAGCTTTTAAAATTCTCTCTAGAATTTTCAAAATCCATGTCCACATGTTTACAATTTCACGTCAAAAAATTGCTAAAATTCCAGTTGAAACTTTTTCAAAGTCCCTGAAAAATTTTCCAATTTTTGTCCCAATTCTTCCCATTCCCATTGAAACTTTTCAAATCCCTCTCAAAATTGTTGAAATTCTGTTGAAGCTTTTAAAATTCTCTCTAGAATTTTCAAAATCCATGTCCACATGTTTACAATTTCACGTCAAAAATGGCTAAAATTCCAGTTGAAATTTTTTCAAAGTCCCTTAAAAATTTTCCAATTTTTGTCCCAATTCTTCCCATTCCATTGAAACTTTTCAAATCCCTCTCAGAATTGTTGAAATTCTGTTGAAGCCTTTAAAATTCTCTCTAGAATTTTCAAAATCCATGTCCACATGTTTACAATTTCACGTCAAAAAATGGCTAAAATTCCAGTTGAAATTTTTTCAAAGTCCCTTCAAAATTTTCCAATTTTTGTCCCAATTCTTCCCATTCCCATTGAAACTTTTCAAATCCCTCTCAGAATTGTTGAAATTCTGTTGAAGCTTTTAAAATTCTCTCTAGACTTTTCAAATCCATGTCCACATGTTTACAATTTCACGTCAAAAAATTGCTAAAATTCCAGTTGAAACCTTTTCAAAGTCCCTTAAAAATTTTCCAATTTTTGTCCCAATTCTTCCCATTCCCACTGAAACTTTTCAAATCCCTCTCAACATTGTTGAAATTCTCTTGAAGCTTTTAAAATTCTCTCTAGAATTTTCAAAATCCATGTCCACATGTTTACAATTTCACATAAAAAAATGGCTAAAATTTCAGTTGAAATTTTTTCAAAGTCCCTTAAAAATTTTCCAATTTTTGTCCCAATTCTTCCCATTCCCATTGAAACTTTTCAAATCCCTCTCAGAATTGTTGAAATTCTGTTGAAGCTTTTAAAATTCTCTCTAGAATTTTCAAAATCCATGTCCACATGTTTACAATTTCACGTCAAAAAATGGCTAAAATTCCAGTTGAAATTTTTTCAAAGTCCCTTCAAAATTTTCCAATTTTTGTCCCAATTCTTCCCATTCCATTGAAACTTTTCAAATCCCTCTCAACATTGTTGAAATTCTGTTGAAGCTTTTAAAATTCTCTCTAGAATTTTCAAAATCCATGTCCACATGTTTACAATTTCACGTCAAAAAATTGCTAAAATTCCAGTTGAAACTTTTTCAAAGTCCCTTAAAAATTTTCCAATTTTTGTCCCAATTCTTCCCATTCCCATTGAAACTTTTCAAATCCCTCTCAAAATTGTTGAAATTCTGTTGAAGCTTTTTAAAATTCTCTCTAGAATTTTCAAAATCCATGTCCACATGTTTACAATTCCACGTCAAAAAATGGCTAAAATTCCAGTTGAAATTTTTTCAAAGTCCCTTCAAAATTTTCCAATTTTTGTCCCAATTCTTCCCATTCCCATTGAAACTTTTCAAATCCCTCTCAGAATTGTTGAAATTCTGTTGAAGCTTTTAGAATTCTCTCTAGAATTTTCAAAATCCATGTCCACATGTTTACAATTTCACATAAAAAAATGGCTAAAATTCCAGTTGAAATTTTTTCAAAGTCCTTAAAAATTTTCCAATTTTTGTCCCAATTCTTCCCATTCCCATTGAAACTTTTCAAATCCTCTCAGAATTGTTGAAATTCTGTTGAAGCTTTTAAAAATTCTCTCTAGAATTTTCAAAATCCCATGTCCACATGTTTACAATTTCACAGAAAAAAATGGCTAAAATTTCAGTGAAATTTTTCAAAGTCCCTTCAAAATTTTCCAATTTTTGTCCCAATTCTTCCATTCCCATTGAAACTTTTCAAATCCCTCTCAGAATTGTGAAATTCTGTTGAAGCTTTTAAAATTCTCTACAGACCTTTTTCAAAATCCATGTCCACATGTTTACAATTTCACATAAAAAAATGGCTAAAATTTCAGTTGAAATTTTTTCAAAGTCCTTTAAAAATTTTCCAATTTTTGTCCCAATTCTTCCCATTCCCATTGAAACTTTTCAAATCCCTCTCAAAATTGTTGAAATTCTCTTGAAGCTTTTAAAATTCTCTCTAGAATTTTCAAAATCCATGTCCACATGTTTACAATTTCACGTCAAAAAATGGCTAAAATTCCAGTTGAAATTTTTTCAAAGTCCCTTAAAAATTTTCCAATTTTTGTCCCAATTCTTCCCATTCCCATTGAAACTTTTCAAATCCCTCTCAGAATTGTTGAAATTCTGTTGAAGCTTTTAAAATTCTCTCTAGAATTTTCAAAATCCATGTCCACATGTTTACAATTTCACGTCAAAAAATGGCTAAAATTCCAGTTGAAACTTTTTCAAAGTCCCTTAAAAATTTTCCAATTTTTGTCCCAATTCTTCCCATTCCCACTGAAACTTTTCAAATCCCTCTCAAAATTGTTGAAATTCTGTTGAAGCTTTTAAAATTCTCTCTAGAATTTTCAAAATCCATGTCCACATGTTTACAATTTCACGTCAAAAAATGGCTAAAATTCCAGTTGAAATTTTTTTCAAAGTCCCTTAAAAATTTTCCAATTTTTGTCCCAATTCTTCCCATTCCCATTGAAACTTTTCAAATCCCTCTCAAAATTGTTGAAATTCTGTTGAAGTTTTTAAAATTCTCTCTAGAATTTTCAAAATCCATGTCCACATGTTTACAATTTCACGTCAAAAAATGGCTAAAATTCCAGTTGAAACTTTTTCAAAGTCCCTTAAAAATTTTCCAATTTTTGTCCCAATTCTTCCCATTCCCATTGAAACTTTTCAAATCCCTCTCAGAATTGTTGAAATTCTGTTGAAGCTTTTAGAATTCTCTCTAGAATTTTCAAAATCCATGTCCACATGTTTACAATTCCACGTCAAAAAATGGCTAAAATTCCAGTTGAAATTTTTTCAAAGTCCCTTCAAAATTTTCCAATTTTTGTCCCAATTCTTCCCATTCCCATTGAAACTTTTCAAATCCCTCTCAAAACTGTTGAAATTCTGTTGAAGCTTTTAAAATTCTCTCTAGAAATTTCAAAATCCATGTCTACATGTTTACAATTTCACGTCAAAAAATGGCTAAAATTCCAGTTGAAATTTTTTCAAAGTCCCTTAAAAATTTTCCAATTTTTGTCCCAATTCTTCCCATTCCCATTGAAACTTTTCAAATCCCTCTCAAAATTGTTGAAATTCTCTTGAAGCTTTTAAAATTCTCTCTAGAATTTTCAAAATCCATGTCCACATGTTTACAATTTCACGTCAAAAAATGGCTAAAATTCCAGTTGAAATTTTTTCAAAGTCCCTTAAAAATTTTCCAATTTTTGTCCCAATTCTTCCCATTCCCATTGAAACTTTTCAAATCCCTCTCAAAATTGTTGAAATTCTGTTGAAGCTTTTAAAATTCTCTCTAGAATTTTCAAAATCCATGGCCACATGTTTACAATTCCACGTCAAAAAATGGCTAAAATTCCAGTTGAAATTTTTTCAAAGTCCCTTAAAAATTTTCCAATTTTTGTCCCAATTCTTCCCATTCCCATTGAAACTTTTCAAATCCCTCTCAAATTGTTGAAATTCTGTTGAAGCTTTTAAAATTCTCTCTAGAATTTTCAAAATCCATGTCCACATGTTTACAATTTCACATAAAAAAATGGCTAAAATTCCAGTTGAAATTTTTTCAAAGTCCCTTAAAAATTTTCCAATTTTTGTCCCAATTCTTCCCATTCCCATTGAAACTTTTCAAATCCCTCTCAAAATTGTTGAAATTCTGTTGAAGTTTTTAAAATTCTCTCTAGAATTTTCAAAATCCATGTCCACATGTTTACAATTTCACGTCAAAAAATGGCTAAAATTCCAGTTGAAACTTTTTCAAAGTCCCTTAAAAATTTTCCAATTTTTGTCCCAATTCTTCCCATTCCCATTGAAACTTTTCAAATCCCTCTCAGAATTGTTGAAATTCTGTTGAAGCTTTTAAAATTCTCTCTAGAATTTTCAAAATCCATGTCCACATGTTTACAATTCCACGTCAAAAAATGGCTAAAATTCCAGTTGAAATTTTTTCAAAGTCCCTTCAAAATTTTCCAATTTTTGTCCCAATTCTTCCCATTCCCATTGAAACTTTTCAAATCCCTCTCAAAACTGTTGAAATTCTGTTGAAGCTTTTAAAATTCTCTCTAGAAATTTCAAAATCCATGTCTACATGTTTACAATTTCACATCAAAAAATGGCTAAAATTCCAGTTGAAATTTTTTCAAAGTCCCTTAAAAATTTTCCAATTTTTGTCCCAATTCTTCCCATTCCCATTGAAACTTTTCAAATCCCTCTCAAAATTGTTGAAATTCTCTTGAAGCTTTTAAAATTCTCTCTAGAATTTTCAAAATCCATGTCCACATGTTTACAATTTCACGTCAAAAAATGGCTAAAATTCCAGTTGAAATTTTTTCAAAGTCCCTTAAAAATTTTCCAATTTTTGTCCCAATTCTTCCCATTCCCATTGAAACTTTTCAAATCCCTCTCAAAATTGTTGAAATTCTGTTGAAGCTTTTAAAATTCTCTCTAGAATTTTCAAAATCCATGGCCACATGTTTACAATTCCACGTCAAAAAATGGCTAAAATTCCAGTTGAAATTTTTTCAAAGTCCCTTAAAAATTTTCCAATTTTTGTCCCAATTCTTCCCATTCCCATTGAAACTTTTCAAATCCCTCTCAAAATTGTTGAAATTCTGTTGAAGCTTTTAAAATTCTCTCTAGAATTTTCAAAATCCATGTCCACATGTTTACAATTTCACGTCAAAAAATGGCTAAAATTCCAGTTGAAATTTTTTCAAAGTCCCTTAAAAATTTTCCAATTTTTGTCCCAATTGTTCCCATTCCCATTGAAACTTTTCAAATCCCTCTCAAAATTGTTGAAATTCTGTTGAAGCTTTTAGAATTCTCTCTAGAATTTTCAAAATCCATGTCCACATGTTTACAATTCCACGTCAAAAAATGGCTAAAATTCCAGTTGAAATTTTTTCAAAGTCCCTTAAAAATTTTCCAATTTTTGTCCCAATTCTTCCCATTCCCATTGAAACTTTTCTAATCCCTCTCAAAATTGTTGAAATTCTGTTGAAGCTTTTAGAATTCTCTCTAGAATTTTCAAAATCCATGTCCACATGTTTACAATTTCACGTCAAAAAAATGGCTAAAATTCCAGTTGAAATTTTTTCAAAGTCCCTTAAAAATTTTCCAATTTTTGTCCCAATTCTTCCCATTCCCATTGAAACTTTTCAAATCCCTCTCAAAATTGTTGAAATTCTGTTGAAGCTTTTAAAATTCTCTCTAGAATTTTCAAAATCCATGTCCACATGTTTACAATTTCACGTCAAAAAATGGCTAAAATTCCAGTTGAAATTTTTTCAAAGTCCCTTAAAAATTTTCCAATTTTTGTCCCAATTCTTCCCGTTCCCATTGAAACTTTTCAAATCCCTCTCAGAATTGTTGAAATTCTGTTGAAGCTTTTAAGATTCTCTCTAGAATTTTCAAAATCCATGTCCACATGTTTACAATTCCACGTCAAAAAATGGCTAAAATTCCAGTTGAAATTTTTTCAAAGTCCCTTAAAAATTTTCCAGTTTTTGTCCCAATTCTTCCTATTCCCATTGAAACTTTTCAAATCCCTCTCAGAATTGTTGAAATTCTGTTGAAGCTTTTAAAATTCTCTCTAGAATTTTCAAAATCCATGTCCACATGTTTACAATTCCACGTCAAAAAATGGCTAAAATTCCAGTTGAAATTTTTTCAAAGTCCCTTAAAAATTTTCCAATTTTTGTCCCAATTCTTCCCATTCCCATTGAAACTTTTCAAATCCCTCTCAAAATTGTTGAAATTCTGTTGAAGCTTTTAGAATTCTCTCTAGAATTTTCAAAATCCATGTCCACATGTTTACAATTCCACGTCAAAAAATGGCTAAAATTCCAGTTGAAATTTTTTCAAAGTCCCTTAAAAATTTTCCAATTTTTGTCCCAATTCTTCCCATTCCCATTGAAACTTTTCAAATCCCTCTCAAAATTGTTGAAATTCTGTTGAAGCTTTTAGAATTCTCTCTAGAATTTTCAAAATCCATGTCCACAAGTTTACAATTTCACGTCAAAAAATGGCTAAAATTCCAGTTGAAATTTTTTCAAAGTCCCTTAAAAATTTTCCAATTTTTGTCCCAATTCTTCCCATTCCCATTGAAACTTTTCAAATCCCTCTCAACATTGTTGAAATTCTGTTGAAGCTTTTAAAATTCTCTCTAGAATTTTCAAAATCCATGTCCACATGTTTACAATTTCACGTCAAAAAATGGCTAAAATTCCAGTTGAAATTTTTTCAAAGTCCCTTAAAAATTTTCCAATTTTTGTCCCAATTCTTCCCATTCCCATTGAAACTTTTCAAATCCCTCTCAGAATTGTTGAAATTCTGTTGAAGCTTTTAGAATTCTCTCTAGAATTTTCAAAATCCATGTCCACATGTTTACAATTTCACGTCAAAAAATGGCTAAAATTCCAGTTGAAATTTTTTCAAAGTCCCTTAAAAATTTTCCAATTTTTGTCCCAATTCTTCCCATTCCCATTGAAACTTTTCAAATCCCTCTCAAAATTGTTGAAATTCTGTTGAAGCTTTTAAAATTCTCTCTAGAATTTTCAAAATCCATGGCCACATGTTTACAATTCCACGTCAAAAAATGGCTAAAATTCCAGTTGAAATTTTTTCAAAGTCCCTTAAAAATTTTCCAATTTTTGTCCCAATTCTTCCCATTCCCATTGAAACTTTTCAAATCCCTCTCAAAATTGTTGAAATTCTGTTGAAGCTTTTAAAATTCTCTCTAGAATTTTCAAAATCCATGTCCACATGTTTACAATTTCACATAAAAAAATGGCTAAAATTCCAGTTGAAATTTTTTCAAAGTCCCTTAAAAATTTTCCAATTTTTGTCCCAATTCTTCCCATTCCCATTGAAACTTTTCAAATCCCTCTCAAAATTGTTGAAATTCTGTTGAAGTTTTTAAAATTCTCTCTAGAATTTTCAAAATCCATGTCCACATGTTTACAATTTCACGTCAAAAAATGGCTAAAATTCCAGTTGAAACTTTTTCAAAGTCCCTTAAAAATTTTCCAATTTTTGTCCCAATTCTTCCCATTCCCATTGAAACTTTTCAAATCCCTCTCAGAATTGTTGAAATTCTGTTGAAGCTTTTAAAATTCTCTCTAGAATTTTCAAAATCCATGTCCACATGTTTACAATTCCACGTCAAAAAATGGCTAAAATTCCAGTTGAAATTTTTTCAAAGTCCCTTCAAAATTTTCCAATTTTTGTCCCAATTCTTCCCATTCCCATTGAAACTTTTCAAATCCCTCTCAAAACTGTTGAAATTCTGTTGAAGCTTTTAAAATTCTCTCTAGAAATTTCAAAATCCATGTCTACATGTTTACAATTTCACATCAAAAAATGGCTAAAATTCCAGTTGAAATTTTTTCAAAGTCCCTTAAAAATTTTCCAATTTTTGTCCCAATTCTTCCCATTCCCATTGAAACTTTTCAAATCCCTCTCAAAATTGTTGAAATTCTCTTGAAGCTTTTAAAATTCTCTCTAGAATTTTCAAAATCCATGTCCACATGTTTACAATTTCACGTCAAAAAATGGCTAAAATTCCAGTTGAAATTTTTTCAAAGTCCCTTAAAAATTTTCCAATTTTTGTCCCAATTCTTCCCATTCCCATTGAAACTTTTCAAATCCCTCTCAAAATTGTTGAAATTCTGTTGAAGCTTTTAAAATTCTCTCTAGAATTTTCAAAATCCATGGCCACATGTTTACAATTCCACGTCAAAAAATGGCTAAAATTCCAGTTGAAATTTTTTCAAAGTCCCTTAAAAATTTTCCAATTTTTGTCCCAATTCTTCCCATTCCCATTGAAACTTTTCAAATCCCTCTCAAAATTGTTGAAATTCTGTTGAAGCTTTTAAAATTCTCTCTAGAATTTTCAAAATCCATGTCCACATGTTTACAATTTCACGTCAAAAAATGGCTAAAATTCCAGTTGAAATTTTTTCAAAGTCCCTTAAAAATTTTCCAATTTTTGTCCCAATTGTTCCCATTCCCATTGAAACTTTTCAAATCCCTCTCAAAATTGTTGAAATTCTGTTGAAGCTTTTAGAATTCTCTCTAGAATTTTCAAAATCCATGTCCACATGTTTACAATTCCACGTCAAAAAATGGCTAAAATTCCAGTTGAAATTTTTTCAAAGTCCCTTAAAAATTTTCCAATTTTTGTCCCAATTCTTCCCATTCCCATTGAAACTTTTCAAATCCCTCTCAAAATTGTTGAAATTCTGTTGAAGCTTTTAGAATTCTCTCTAGAATTTTCAAAATCCATGTCCACATGTTTACAATTTCACGTCAAAAAATGGCTAAAATTCCAGTTGAAATTTTTTCAAAGTCCCTTAAAAATTTTCCAATTTTTGTCCCAATTCTTCCCATTCCCATTGAAACTTTTCAAATCCCTCTCAAAATTGTTGAAATTCTGTTGAAGCTTTTAAAATTCTCTCTAGAATTTTCAAAATCCATGTCCACATGTTTACAATTTCACGTCAAAAAATGGCTAAAATTCCAGTTGAAATTTTTTCAAAGTCCCTTAAAAATTTTCCAATTTTTGTCCCAATTCTTCCCATTCCCATTGAAACTTTTCAAATCCCTCTCAGAATTGTTGAAATTCTGTTGAAGCTTTTAAGATTCTCTCTAGAATTTTCAAAATCCATGTCCACATGTTTACAATTCCACGTCAAAAAATGGCTAAAATTCCAGTTGAAATTTTTTCAAAGTCCCTTAAAAATTTTCCAGTTTTTGTCCCAATTCTTCCTATTCCCATTGAAACTTTTCAAATCCCTCTCAGAATTGTTGAAATTCTGTTGAAGCTTTTAAAATTCTCTCTAGAATTTTCAAAATCCATGTCCACATGTTTACAATTCCACGTCAAAAAATGGCTAAAATTCCAGTTGAAATTTTTTCAAAGTCCCTTAAAAATTTTCCAATTTTTGTCCCAATTCTTCCCATTCCCATTGAAACTTTTCAAATCCCTCTCAAAATTGTTGAAATTCTGTTGAAGCTTTTAGAATTCTCTCTAGAATTTTCAAAATCCATGTCCACATGTTTACAATTCCACGTCAAAAAATGGCTAAAATTCCAGTTGAAATTTTTTCAAAGTCCCTTAAAAATTTTCCAATTTTTGTCCCAATTCTTCCCATTCCCATTGAAACTTTTCAAATCCCTCTCAAAATTGTTGAAATTCTGTTGAAGCTTTTAGAATTCTCTCTAGAATTTTCAAAATCCATGTCCACAAGTTTACAATTTCACGTCAAAAAATGGCTAAAATTCCAGTTGAAATTTTTTCAAAGTCCCTTAAAAATTTTCCAATTTTTGTCCCAATTCTTCCCATTCCCATTGAAACTTTTCAAATCCCTCTCAACATTGTTGAAATTCTGTTGAAGCTTTTAAAATTCTCTCTAGAATTTTCAAAATCCATGTCCACATGTTTACAATTTCACGTCAAAAAATGGCTAAAATTCCAGTTGAAATTTTTTCAAAGTCCCTTAAAAATTTCCAATTTTTGTCCCAATTCTTCCCATTCCCATTGAAACTTTTCAAATCCCTCTCAGAATTGTTGAAATTCTGTTGAAGCTTTTAGAATTCTCTCTAGAATTTTCAAAATCCATGTCCACATGTTTACAATTTCACGTCAAAAAATGGCTAAAATTCCAGTTGAAATTTTTTCAAAGTCCCTTAAAAATTTTCCAATTTTTGTCCCAATTCTTCCCATTCCCATTGAAACTTTTCAAATCCCTCTCAAAATTGTTGAAATTCTGTTGAAGCTTTTAAAATTCTCTCTAGAATTTTCAAAATCCATGTCCACATGTTTACAATTTCACGTCAAAAAATGGCTAAAATTCCAGTTGAAATTTTTTCAAAGTCCCTTAAAAATTTTCCAATTTTTGTCCCAATTCTTCCCATTCCCATTGAAACTTTTCAAATCCCTCTCAGAATTGTTGAAATTCTGTTGAAGCTTTTAAGATTCTCTCTAGAATTTTCAAAATCCATGTCCACATGTTTACAATTCCACGTCAAAAAATGGCTAAAATTCCAGTTGAAATTTTTTCAAAGTCCCTTAAAAATTTTCCAGTTTTTGTCCCAATTCTTCCTATTCCCATTGAAACTTTTCAAATCCCTCTCAGAATTGTTGAAATTCTGTTGAAGCTTTTAAAATTCTCTCTAGAATTTTCAAAATCCATGTCCACATGTTTACAATTCCACGTCAAAAAATGGCTAAAATTCCAGTTGAAATTTTTTCAAAGTCCCTTAAAAATTTTCCAATTTTTGTCCCAATTCTTCCCATTCCCATTGAAACTTTTCAAATCCCTCTCAAAATTGTTGAAATTCTGTTGAAGCTTTTAGAATTCTCTCTAGAATTTTCAAAATCCATGTCCACATGTTTACAATTCCACGTCAAAAAATGGCTAAAATTCCAGTTGAAATTTTTTCAAAGTCCCTTAAAAATTTTCCAATTTTTGTCCCAATTCTTCCCATTCCCATTGAAACTTTTCAAATCCCTCTCAAAATTGTTGAAATTCTGTTGAAGCTTTTAGAATTCTCTCTAGAATTTTCAAAATCCATGTCCACAAGTTTACAATTTCACGTCAAAAAATGGCTAAAATTCCAGTTGAAATTTTTTCAAAGTCCCTTAAAAATTTTCCAATTTTTGTCCCAATTCTTCCCATTCCCATTGAAACTTTTCAAATCCCTCTCAACATTGTTGAAATTCTGTTGAAGCTTTTAAAATTCTCTCTAGAATTTTCAAAATCCATGTCCACATGTTTACAATTTCACGTCAAAAAATGGCTAAAATTCCAGTTGAAATTTTTTCAAAGTCCCTTAAAAATTTTCCAATTTTTGTCCCAATTCTTCCCATTCCCATTGAAACTTTTCAAATCCCTCTCAGAATTGTTGAAATTCTGTTGAAGCTTTTAGAATTCTCTCTAGAATTTTCAAAATCCATGTCCACATGTTTACAATTTCACGTCAAAAAATGGCTAAAATTCCAGTTGAAATTTTTTCAAAGTCCCTTAAAAATTTTCCAATTTTTGTCCCAATTCTTCCCATTCCCATTGAAACTTTTCAAATCCCTCTCAAAATTGTTGAAATTCTGTTGAAGCTTTTAAAATTCTCTCTAGAATTTTCAAAATCCATGTCCACATGTTTACAATTTCACGTCAAAAAATGGCTAAAATTCCAGTTGAAATTTTTTCAAAGTCCCTTAAAAATTTTCCAATTTTTGTCCCAATTCTTCCCATTCCCATTGAAACTTTTCAAATCCCTCTCAAAATTGTTGAAATTCTGTTGAAGCTTTTAAGATTCTCTCTAGAATTTTCAAAATCCATGTCCACATGTTTACAATTTCACGTCAAAAAATGGCTAAAATTCCAGTTGAAATTTTTTCAAAGTCCCTTAAAAATTTTCCAGTTTTTGTCCCAATTCTTCCTATTCCCATTGAAACTTTTCAAATCCCTCTCAGAATTGTTGAAATTCTGTTGAAGCTTTTAAAATTCTCTCTAGAATTTTCAAAATCCATGTCCACATGTTTACAATTCCACGTCAAAAAATGGCTAAAATTCCAGTTGAAATTTTTTCAAAGTCCCTTAAAAATTTTCCAATTTTTGTCCCAATTCTTCCCATTCCCATTGAAACTTTTCAAATCCCTCTCAAAATTGTTGAAATTCTGTTGAAGCTTTTAAAATTCTCTCTAGAATTTTCAAAATCCATGTCCACATGTTTACAATTTCACGTCAAAAAATGGCTAAAATTCCAGTTGAAATTTTTTCAAAGTCCCTTAAAAATTTTCCAATTTTTGTCCCAATTCTTCCCATTCCCATTGAAACTTTTCAAATCCCTCTCAGAATTGTTGAAATTCTGTTGAAGCTTTTAGAATTCTCTCTAGAATTTTCAAAATCCATGTCCACATGTTTACAATTTCACGTCAAAAAATGGCTAAAATTCCAGTTGAAATTTTTTCAAAGTCCCTTAAAAATTTTCCTTCCCATTCCCATTGAAACTTTTCAAATCCCTCTCAAAATTGTTGAAATTCTGTTGAAGCTTTTAGAATTCTCTCTAGAATTTTCAAAATCCATGTCCACATGTTTACAATTTCACGTCAAAAAATGGCTAAAATTCCAGTTGAAATTTTTTCAAAGTCCCTTAAAAATTTTCCAATTTTTGCCCCAATTCTTCCCATTCCCATTGAAACTTTTCAAATCCCTCTCAGAATTGTTGAAATTCTGTTGAAGCTTTTCAAATTCTCTCTAGAATTTTCAAAATCCATGTCCACATGTTTACAATTTCACGTCAAAAAATGGCTAAAATTCCAGTTGAAATTTTTTCAAAGTCCCTTCAAAATTTCCAATTTTTGTCCCAATTCTTCCCATTCCCATTGAAACTTTTCAAATCCCTCTCAAAACTGTTGAAATTCTGTTGAAGCTTTTAAAATTCTCTCTAGAAATTTCAAAATCCATGTCTACATGTTTACAATTTCACGTCAAAAAATGGCTAAAATTCCAGTTGAAATTTTTTCAAAGTCCCTTAAAAATTTTCCAATTTTTGTCCCAATTCTTCCCATTCCCATTGAAACTTTTCAAATCCCTCTCAAAATTGTTGAAATTCTCTTGAAGCTTTTAAAATTCTCTCTAGAATTTTCAAAATCCATGTCCACATGTTTACAATTTCACGTCAAAAAATGGCTAAAATTCCAGTTGAAATTTTTTCAAAGTCCCTTAAAAATTTTCCAATTTTTGTCCCAATTCTTCCCATTCCCATTGAAACTTTTCAAATCCCTCTCAAAATTGTTGAAATTCTGTTGAAGCTTTTAAAATTCTCTCTAGAATTTTCAAAATCCATGGCCACATGTTTACAATTCCACGTCAAAAAATGGCTAAAATTCCAGTTGAAATTTTTTCAAAGTCCCTTAAAAATTTTCCAATTTTTGTCCCAATTCTTCCCATTCCCATTGAAACTTTTCAAATCCCTCTCAAAATTGTTGAAATTCTGTGAAGCTTTTAAAATTCTCTCTAGAATTTTCAAAATCCATGTCCACATGTTTACAATTTCACGTCAAAAAATGGCTAAAATTCCAGTTGAAATTTTTTCAAAGTCCCTTAAAAATTTTCCAATTTTTGTCCCAATTGTTCCCATTCCCATTGAAACTTTTCAAATCCCTCTCAAAATTGTTGAAATTCTGTTGAAGCTTTTAGAATTCTCTCTAGAATTTTCAAAATCCATGTCCACATGTTTACAATTCCACGTCAAAAAATGGCTAAAATTCCAGTTGAAATTTTTTCAAAGTCCCTTAAAAATTTTCCAATTTTTGTCCCAATTCTTCCCATTCCCATTGAAACTTTTCAAATCCCTCTCAAAATTGTTGAAATTCTGTTGAAGCTTTTAGAATTCTCTCTAGAATTTTCAAAATCCATGTCCACATGTTTACAATTTCACGTCAAAAAATGGCTAAAATTCCAGTTGAAATTTTTCAAAGTCCCTTAAAAATTTTCCAATTTTTGTCCCAATTCTTCCCATTCCCATTGAAACTTTTCAAATCCCTCTCAAAATTGTTGAAATTCTGTTGAAGCTTTTAAAATTCTCTCTAGAATTTTCAAAATCCATGTCCACATGTTTACAATTTCACAGAAAAAAATGGCTAAAATTCCAGTTGAAATTTTTTCAAAGTCCCTTAAAAATTTTCCAATTTTTGTCCCAATTCTTCCATTCCCATTGAAACTTTTCAAATCCCTCTCAGAATTGTTGAAATTCTGTTGAAGCTTTTAAGATTCTCTCTAGAATTTTCAAAATCCATGTCCACATGTTTACAATTCCACGTCAAAAAATGGCTAAAATTCCAGTTGAAATTTTTTCAAAGTCCCTTAAAAATTTTCCAGTTTTTGTCCCAATTCTTCCTATTCCCATTGAAACTTTTCAAATCCCTCTCAGAATTGTTGAAATTCTGTTGAAGCTTTTAAAATTCTCTCTAGAATTTTCAAAATCCATGTCCACATGTTTACAATTCCACGTCAAAAAATGGCTAAAATTCCAGTTGAAATTTTTTCAAAGTCCCTTAAAAATTTTCCAGTTTTTGTCCCAATTCTTCCCATTCCCATTGAAACTTTTCAAATCCCTCTCAAAATTGTTGAAATTCTGTTGAAGCTTTTAGAATTCTCTCTAGAATTTTCAAAATCCATGTCCACAAGTTTACAATTTCACGTCAAAAAATGGCTAAAATTCCAGTTGAAATTTTTTCAAAGTCCCTTAAAATTTTCCAATTTTTGTCCCAATTCTTCCCATTCCCATTGAAACTTTTCAAATCCCTCTCAAAATTGTTGAAATTCTGTTGAAGCTTTTAAAATTCTCTCTAGAATTTTCAAAATCCATGTCCACATGTTTACAATTTCACGTCAAAAAATGGCTAAAATTCCAGTTGAAATTTTTTCAAAGTCCCTTAAAAATTTTCCAATTTTTGTCCCAATTCTTCCCATTCCCATTGAAACTTTTCAAATCCCTCTCAGAATTGTTGAAATTCTGTTGAAGCTTTTAGAATTCTCTCTAGAATTTTCAAAATCCATGTCCACATGTTTACAATTTCACGTCAAAAAATGGCTAAAATTCCAGTTGAAATTTTTTCAAAGTCCCTTAAAAATTTTCCAATTTTTGTCCCAATTCTTCCCATTCCCATTGAAACTTTCAAATCCCTCTCAAAATTGTTGAAATTCTGTTGAAGCTTTTAAAATTCTCTCTAGAATTTTCAAAATCCATGTCCACATGTTTACAATTTCACGTCAAAAAATGGCTAAAATTCCAGTTGAAATTTTTCAAAGTCCCTTAAAAATTTTCCAATTTTTGTCCCAATTCTTCCCATTCCCATTGAAACTTTTCAAATCCCTCTCAAAATTGTTGAAATTCTGTTGAAGCTTTTAAGATTCTCTCTAGAATTTTCAAAATCCATGTCCACATGTTTACAATTCCACGTCAAAAAATGGCTAAAATTCCAGTTGAAATTTTTTCAAAGTCCCTTAAAAATTTTCCAGTTTTTGTCCCAATTCTTCCTATTCCCATTGAAACTTTTCAAATCCCTCTCAGAATTGTTGAAATTCTGTTGAAGCTTTTAAAATTCTCTCTAGAATTTTCAAAATCCATGTCCACATGTTTACAATTCCACGTCAAAAAGTGGCTAAAATTCCAGTTGAAATTTTTTCAAAGTCCCTTAAAAATTTTCCAATTTTTGTCCCAATTCTTCCCATTCCCATTGAAACTTTTCAAATCCCTCTCAAAATTGTTGAAATTCTGTTGAAGCTTTTAGAATTCTCTCTAGAATTTTCAAAATCCATGTCCACATGTTTACAATTCCACGTCAAAAAATGGCTAAAATTCCAGTTGAAATTTTTTCAAAGTCCCTTAAAAATTTTCCAATTTTGTCCCAATTCTTCCCATTCCCATTGAAACTTTTCAAATCCCTCTCAAAATTGTTGAAATTCTGTTGAAGCTTTTAAAATTCTCTCTAGAATTTTCAAAATCCATGTCCACATGTTTACAATTCCACGTCAAAAAATGGCTAAAATTCCAGTTGAAACTTTTTCAAAGTCCCTTAAAAATTTTCCAATTTTTGTCCCAATTCTTCCCATTCCCATTGAAACTTTTCAAATCCCTCTCAGAATTGTTGAAATTCTGTTGAAGCTTTTAGAATTCTCTCTAGAATTTTCAAAATCCATGTCCACATGTTTACTTACAATTTCACGTCAAAAAATGGCTAAAATTCCAGTTGAAATTTTTTCAAAGTCCCTTAAGAATTTTCCAATTTTTGTCCCAATTCTTCCCATTCCCATTGAAACTTTTCAAATCCCTCTCAAAATTGTTGAAATTCTGTTGAAGCTTTTAGAATTCTCTCTAGAATTTTCAAAATCCATGTCCACATGTTTACAATTTCACGTCAAAAAATGGCTAAAATTCCAGTTGAAATTTTTTCGAAGTCCCTTAAAAATTTTCCAATTTTTGCCCCAATTCTTCCCATTCCCATTGAAACTTTTCAAATCCCTCTCAGAATTGTTGAAATTCTGTTGAAGCTTTTAAAATTCTCTCTAGAATTTTCAAAATCCATGTCCACATGTTTACAATTTCACGTAAAAAAATTGCTAAAATTCCAGTTGAAATTTTTTCAAAGTCCCTTAAAAATTTTCCAATTTTTGTCCCAATTCTTCCCATTCCCATTGAAACTTTTCAAATCCCTCTCAGAATTGTTGAAATTCTGTTGAAGCTTTTAAAATTCTCTCTAGAATTTTCAAAATCCATGTCCACATGTTTACAATTTCACGTCAAAAAATGGCTAAAATTCCAGTTGAAATTTTTTCAAAGTCCCTTCAAAATTTTCCAATTTTTGTCCCAATTCTTCCCATTCCCATTGAAACTTTTCAAATCCCTCTCAAAATTGTTGAAATTCTGTTGAAGCTTTTAAAATTCTCTCTAGAATTTTCAAATCCATGTCCACATGTTTACAATTTCACGTCAAAAAATTGCTAAAATTCCAGTTGAAACTTTTTCAAAGTCCCTTAAAAATTTTCCAATTTTTGTCCCAATTCTTCCCATTCCCATTGAAACTTTTCAAATCCCTCTCAGAATTGTTGAAATTCTGTTGAAGCTTTTAAAATTCTCTCTAGAATTTTCAAAATCCATGTCCACATGTTTACAATTTCACGTAAAAAAATTGCTAAAATTCCAGTTGAAATTTTTTCAAAGTCCCTTAAAAATTTTCCAATTTTTGTCCCAATTCTTCCCATTCCCATTGAAACTTTTCAAATCCCTCTCAGAATTGTTGAAATTCTGTTGAAGCTTTTAAAATTCTCTCTAGAATTTTCAAAATCCATGTCCACATGTTTACAATTTCACGTCAAAAAATGGCTAAAATTCCAGTTGAAATTTTTTCAAAGTCCCTTCAAAATTTTCCAATTTTTGTCCCAATTCTTCCCATTCCCATTGAAACTTTTCAAATCCCTCTCAAAATTGTTGAAATTCTGTTGAAGCTTTTAAAATTCTCTCTAGAATTTTCAAATCCATGTCCACATGTTTACAATTTCACGTCAAAAAATTGCTAAAATTCCAGTTGAAACTTTTTCAAAGTCCCTTAAAAATTTTCCAATTTTTGTCCCAATTCTTCCCATTCCCACTGAAACTTTTCAAATCCCTCTCAAAATTGTTGAAATTCTGTTGAAGCTTTTAAAATTCTCTCTAGAATTTTCAAAATCCATGTCCACATGTTTACAATTTCACGTCAAAAAATGGCTAAAATTCCATTTGAAATTTTTTCAAAGTCCCTTAAAAATTTTCCAATTTTTGTCCCAATTCTTCCCATTCCCATTGAAACTTTTCAAATCCCTCTCAAAATTGTTGAAATTCTGTTGAAGCTTTTAAAATTCTCTCTAGAATTTTCAAAATCCATGTCCACATGTTTACAATTCCACGTCAAAAAATGGCTAAAATTCCAGTTGAAACTTTTTCAAAGTCCCTTAAAAATTTTCCAATTTTTGTCCCAATTCTTCCCATTCCCATTGAAACTTTCCAAATCCCTCTCAAAATTGTTGAAATTCTGTTGAAGCTTTTAGAATTCTCTCTAGAATTTTCAAAATCCATGTCCACATGTTTACAATTCCACATCAAAAAATGGCTAAAATTCCAGTTGAAATTTTTTCAAAGTCCCTTAAAAATTTTCCAATTTTTGTCCCAATTCTTCCCATTCCCATTGAAACTTTTCAAATCCCTCTCAGAATTGTTGAAATTCTGTTGAAGCTTTTAAAATTCTCTCTAGAATTTTCAAAATCCATGTCCACATGTTTACAATTCCACGTCAAAAAATGGCTAAAATTCCAGTTGAAATTTTTTCAAAGTCCCTTAAAAATTTTCCAATTTTTGTCCCAATTCTTCCCATTCCCATTGAAACTTTTCAAATCCCTCTCAGAATTGTTGAAATTCTGTTGAAGCTTTTAGAATTCTCTCTAGAATTTTCAAAATCCATGTCCACATGTTTACAATTTCACGTCAAAAAATGGCTAAAATTCCAGTTGAAATTTTTTCAAAGTCCCTTAAAAATTTTCCAATTTTTGTCCCAATTCTTCCCATTCCCATTGAAACTTTTCAAATCCCTCTCAAAATTGTTGAAATTCTGTTGAAGCTTTTAGAATTCTCTCTAGAATTTTCAAAATCCATGTCCACATGTTTACAATTTCACGTCAAAAAATGGCTAAAATTCCAGTTGAAATTTTTTCAAAGTCCCTTAAAAATTTTCCAATTTTTGCCCCAATTCTTCCCATTCCCATTGAAACTTTTCAAATCCCTCTCAGAATTGTTGAAATTCTGTTGAAGCTTTTAAAATTCTCTCTAGAATTTTCAAAATCCATGTCCACATGTTTACAATTTCACGTAAAAAAATTGCTAAAATTCCAGTTGAAATTTTTTCAAAGTCCCTTAAAAATTTTCCAATTTTTGTCCCAATTCTTCCCATTCCCATTGAAACTTTTCAAATCCCTCTCAGAATTGTTGAAATTCTGTTGAAGCTTTTAAAATTCTCTCTAGAATTTTCAAAATCCATGTCCACATGTTTACAATTTCACGTCAAAAAATGGCTAAAATTCCAGTTGAAATTTTTTCAAAGTCCCTTCAAAATTTTCCAATTTTTGTCCCAATTCTTCCCATTCCCATTGAAACTTTTCAAATCCCTCTCCAAATTGTTGACATTCTGTTGAAGCTTTTAAAATTCTCTCTAGAATTTTCAAATCCATGTCCACATGTTTACAATTTCACGTCAAAAAATTGCTAAAATTCCAGTTGAAACTTTTTCAAAGTCCCTTAAAAATTTTCCAATTTTTGTCCCAATTCTTCCCATTCCCACTGAAACTTTTCAAATCCCTCTCAAAATTGTTGAAATTCTGTTGAAGCTTTTAAAATTCTCTCTAGAATTTTCAAAATCCATGTCCACATGTTTACAATTTCACGTCAAAAAATGGCTAAAATTCCATTTGAAATTTTTTCAAAGTCCCTTAAAAATTTTCCAATTTTTGTCCCAATTCTTCCCATTCCCATTGAAACTTTTCAAATCCCTCTCAAAATTGTTGAAATTCTGTTGAAGCTTTTAAAATTCTCTCTAGAATTTTCAAAATCCATGTCCACATGTTTACAATTCCACGTCAAAAAATGGCTAAAATTCCAGTTGAAACTTTTTCAAAGTCCCTTAAAAATTTTCCAATTTTTGTCCCAATTCTTCCCATTCCCATTGAAACTTTCCAAATCCCTCTCAAAATTGTTGAAATTCTGTTGAAGCTTTTAGAATTCTCTCTAGAATTTTCAAAATCCATGTCCACATGTTTACAATTCCACATCAAAAAATGGCTAAAATTCCAGTTGAAATTTTTTCAAAGTCCCTTAAAAATTTTCCAATTTTTGTCCCAATTCTTCCCATTCCCATTGAAACTTTTCAAATCCCTCTCAGAATTGTTGAAATTCTGTTGAAGCTTTTAAAATTCTCTCTAGAATTTTCAAAATCCATGTCCACATGTTTACAATTCCACGTCAAAAAATGGCTAAAATTCCAGTTGAAATTTTTTCAAAGTCCCTTAAAAATTTTCCAATTTTTGTCCCAATTCTTCCCATTCCCATTGAAACTTTTCAAATCCCTCTCAGAATTGTTGAAATTCTGTTGAAGCTTTTAGAATTCTCTCTAGAATTTTCAAAATCCATGTCCACATGTTTACAATTTCACATAAAAAAATGGCTAAAATTCCAGTTGAAATTTTTTCAAAGTCCCTTAAAAATTTTCCAATTTTTGTCCCAATTCTTCCCATTCCCATTGAAACTTTTCAAATCCCTCTCAAAATTGTTGAAATTCTGTTGAAGCTTTTAGAATTCTCTCTAGAATTTTCAAAATCCATGTCCACATGTTTACAATTTCACGTCAAAAAATGGCTAAAATTCCAGTTGAAATTTTTTCAAAGTCCCTTAAAAATTTTCCAATTTTTGCCCCAATTCTTCCCATTCCCATTGAAACTTTTCAAATCCCTCTCAGAATTGTTGAAATTCTGTTGAAGCTTTTAAAATTCTCTCTAGAATTTTCAAAATCCATGTCCACATGTTTACAATTTCACGTAAAAAAATTGCTAAAATTCCAGTTGAAATTTTTTCAAAGTCCCTTAAAAATTTTCCAATTTTTGTCCCAATTCTTCCCATTCCCATTGAAACTTTTCAAATCCCTCTCAGAATTGTTGAAATTCTGTTGAAGCTTTTAAAATTCTCTCTAGAATTTTCAAAATCCATGTCCACATGTTTACAATTTCACGTCAAAAAATGGCTAAAATTCCAGTTGAAATTTTTTCAAAGTCCCTTCAAAATTTTCCAATTTTTGTCCCAATTCTTCCCATTCCCATTGAAACTTTTCAAATCCCTCTCCAAATTGTTGACATTCTGTTGAAGCTTTTAAAATTCTCTCTAGAATTTTCAAATCCATGTCCACATGTTTACAATTTCACGTCAAAAAATTGCTAAAATTCCAGTTGAAACTTTTTCAAAGTCCCTTAAAAATTTTCCAATTTTTGTCCCAATTCTTCCCATTCCCACTGAAACTTTTCAAATCCCTCTCAAAATTGTTGAAATTCTGTTGAAGCTTTTAAAATTCTCTCTAGAATTTTCAAAATCCATGTCCACATGTTTACAATTTCACGTCAAAAAATGGCTAAAATTCCATTTGAAATTTTTTCAAAGTCCCTTAAAAATTTTCCAATTTTTGTCCCAATTCTTCCCATTCCCATTGAAACTTTTCAAATCCCTCTCAAAATTGTTGAAATTCTGTTGAAGCTTTTAAAATTCTCTCTAGAATTTTCAAAATCCATGTCCACATGTTTACAATTCCACGTCAAAAAATGGCTAAAATTCCAGTTGAAACTTTTTCAAAGTCCCTTAAAAATTTTCCAATTTTTGTCCCAATTCTTCCCATTCCCATTGAAACTTTCCAAATCCCTCTCAAAATTGTTGAAATTCTGTTGAAGCTTTTAGAATTCTCTCTAGAATTTTCAAAATCCATGTCCACATGTTTACAATTCCACATCAAAAAATGGCTAAAATTCCAGTTGAAATTTTTTCAAAGTCCCTTAAATATTTTCCAATTTTTGTCCCAATTCTTCCCATTCCCATTGAAACTTTTCAAATCCCTCTCAGAATTGTTGAAATTCTGTTGAAGCTTTTAAAATTCTCTCTAGAATTTTCAAAATCCATGTCCACATGTTTACAATTTCACGTCAAAAAATGGCTAAAATTCCAGTTGAAATTTTTTCAAAGTCCCTTAAAAATTTTCCAATTTTTGTCCCAATTCTTCCCATTCCCATTGAAACTTTTCAAATCCCTCTCAGAATTGTTGAAATTCTGTTGAAGCTTTTAGAATTCTCTCTAGAATTTTCAAAATCCATGTCCACATGTTTACAATTTCACGTCAAAAAATGGCTAAAATTCCAGTTGAAATTTTTTCAAAGTCCCTTAAAAATTTTCCAATTTTTGTCCCAATTCTTCCCATTCCCATTGAAACTTTTCAAATCCCTCTCAAAATTGTTGAAATTCTGTTGAAGCTTTTAGAATTCTCTCTAGAATTTTCAAAATCCATGTCCACATGTTTACAATTTCACGTCAAAAAATGGCTAAAATTCCAGTTGAAATTTTTTCAAAGTCCCTTAAAAATTTTCCAATTTTTGTCCCAATTCTTCCCATTCCCATTGAAACTTTTCAAATCCCTCTCAACATTGTTGAAATTCTCTTGAAGCTTTTAAAATTCTCTCTAGAATTTTCAAAATCCATGTCCACATGTTTACAATTTCACATAAAAAAATGGCTAAAATTTCAGTTGAAATTTTTTCAAAGTCCTTTAAAAATTTTCCAATTTTTGTCCCAATTCTTCCCATTCCCATTGAAACTTTTCAAATCCCTCTCAAAATTGTTGAAATTCTCTTGAAGCTTTTAAAATTCTCTCTAGAATTTTCAAAATCCATGTCCACATGTTTACAATTTCACGTCAAAAAATGGCTAAAATTCCAGTTGAAATTTTTTCAAAGTCCCTTAAAAATTTTCCAATTTTTGTCCCAATTCTTCCCATTCCCATTGAAACTTTTCAAATCCCTCTCAAAATTGTTGAAATTCTGTTGAAGCTTTTAAGATTCTCTCTAGAATTTTCAAAATCCATGTCCACATGTTTACAATTTCACGTCAAAAAATGGCTAAAATTCCAGTTGAAATTTTTTCAAAGTCCCTTAAAAATTTTCCAATTTTTGTCCCAATTCTTCCCATTCCCATTGAAACTTTTCAAATCCCTCTCAGAATTGTTGAAATTCTGTTGAAGCTTTTAAAATTCTCTCTAGAATTTTCAAAATCCATGTCCACATGTTTCCAATTTCACGT
Organism: Streptopelia decaocto; assembly: GCF_964273445.1. Lineage (NCBI taxonomy): Eukaryota > Metazoa > Chordata > Aves > Columbiformes > Columbidae > Streptopelia > Streptopelia decaocto. The sequence goes on from NW_028116261.1 coordinate 34,339, forward strand.
CAAAAAATGGCTAAAATTCCAGTTGAAATTTTTTCAAAGTCCCTTAAAAATTTTCCAATTTTTGTCCCAATTCTTCCCATTCCCATTGAAACTATTCAAATCCCTCTCAACATTGTTGAAATTCTCTTGAAGCTTTTAAAATTCTCTCTAGAATTTTCAAAATCCATGTCCACATGTTTACAATTTCACGTCAAAAAATGGCTAAAATTCCAGTTGAAATTTTTTCAAAGTCCCTTCAAAATTTTCCAATTTTTGTCCCAATTCTTCCCATTCCCATTGAAACTTTTCAAATCCCTCTCAGAATTGTTGAAATTCTGTTCAAGCTTTTAGAATTCTCTCTAGAATTTTCAAAATCCATGTCCACATGTTCACAATTCCACGTCAAAAAATTGCTAAAATTCCAGTTGAAATTTTTTCAAAGTCCCTTAAAAATTTTCCAATTTTTGTCCCAATTCTTCCCATTCCCATTGAAACTTTTCAAATCCCTCTCAGAATTGTTGAAATTCTGTTGAAGCTTTTAAAATTCTCTCTAGAATTTTCAAAATCCATGTCCACATGTTTACAATTTCACATAAAAAAATGGCTAAAATTTCAGTTGAAATTTTTACAAAGTCCCTTAAAAATTTTCCAATTTTTGTCCCAATTCTTCCCATTCCCATTGAAACTTTTCAAATCCCTCTCAGAATTGTTGAAATTCTGTTGAAGCTTTTAAAATTCTCTCTAGAATTTTCAAAATCCATGTCCACATGTTTACAATTTCACGTAAAAAAATGGCTAAAATTCCAGTTGAAATTTTTTCAAAGTCCCTTAAAAATTTTCCAATTTTTGTCCCAATTCTTCCCATTCCCATTGAAACTTTTCAAATCCCTCTCAAAATTGTTGAAATTCTCTTGAAGCTTTTAAAATTCTCTCTAGAATTTTCAAAATCCATGTCCACATGTTTACAATTTCACGTCAAAAAATGGCTAAAATTCCAGTTGAAATTTTTTCAAAGTCCCTTCAAAATTTTCCAATTTTTGTCCCAATTCTTCCCATTCCCATTGAAACTTTTCAAATCCCTCTCAGAATTGTTGAAATTCTGTTGAAGCTTTTAAAATTCTCTCTAGAATTTTCAAAATCCATGTCCACATGTTTACAATTTCACGTCAAAAAATTGCTAAAATTCCAGTTGAAATTTTTTCAAAGTCCCTTAAAAATTTTCCAATTTTTGTCCCAATTCTTCCCATTCCCACTGAAACTTTTCAAATCCCTCTCAAAATTGTTGAAATTCTGTTGAAGCTTTTAAAATTCTCTCTAGAATTTTCAAAATCCATGTCCACATGTTTACAATTTCACGTCAAAAAATGGCTAAAATTCCAGTTGAAATTTTTTCAAAGTCCCTTAAAAATTTTCCAATTTTTGTCCCAATTCTTCCCATTCCCATTGAAACTTTTCAAATCCCTCTCAAAATTGTTGAAATTCTGTTGAAGCTTTTAAAATTCTCTCTAGAATTTTCAAAATCCATGTCCACATGTTTACAATTTCACGTCAAAAAATGGCTAAAATTCCAGTTGAAATTTTTTCAAAGTCCCTTAAAAATTTTCCAATTTTTGTCCCAATTCTTCCCATTCCCACTGAAACTTTTCAAATCCCTCTCAGAATTGTTGAAATTCTGTTGAAGCTTTTAAAATTCTCTCTAGAATTTTCAAAATCCATGTCCACATGTTTACAATTTCACGTCAAAAAATGGCTAAAATTCCAGTTGAAATTTTTTCAAAGTCCCTTAAAAATTTTCCAATTTTTGTCCCAATTCTTCCCATTCCCATTGAAACTTTTCAAATCCCTCTCAACATTGTTGAAATTATCTTGAAGCTTTTAGAATTCTCTCTAGAATTTTCAAAATCCATGTCCACATGTTTACAATTTCACGTCAAAAAATGGCTAAAATTCCAGTTGAAATTTTTTCAAAGTCCCTTAAAAATTTTCCAATTTTTGTCCCAATTCTTCCCATTCCCATTGAAACTTTTCAAATCCCTCTCAAAATTGTTGAAATTCTGTTGAAGCTTTTAGAATTCTCTCTAGAATTTTCAAAATCCATGTCCACATGTTTACAATTTCACGTCAAAAAATGGCTAAAATTCCAGTTGAAATTTTTTCAAAGTCCCTTAAAAATTTTCCAATTTTTGTCCCAATTCTTCCCATTCCCATTGAAACTTTTCAAATCCCTCTCAGAATTGTTGAAATTCTGTTGAAGCTTTTAGAATTCTCTCTAGAATTTTCAAAATCCATGTCCACATGTTTACAATTCCACGTCAAAAAATGGCTAAAATTCCAGTTGAAATTTTTCCAAGTCCCTTAAAAATTTTCCAATTTTTGTCCCAATTCTTCCCATTCCCATTGAAACTTTTCAAATCCCTCTCAGAATTGTTGAAATTCTGTTGAAGCTTTTAGAATTCTCTCTAGAATTTTCAAAATCCATGTCCACATGTTTACAATTTCACGTCAAAAAATGGCTAAAATTCCAGTTGAAATTTTTTCAAAGTCCCTTAAAAATTTTCCAATTTTTGTCCCAATTCTTCCCATTCCCATTGAAACTTTTCAAATCCCTCTCCAAATTGTTGAAATTCTGTTGAAGCTTTTAAAATTCTCTCTAGAATTTTCAAAATCCATGTCCACATGTTTACAATTTCACATAAAAAAATGGCTAAAATTCCAGTTGAAATTTTTTCAAAGTCCCTTAAAAATTTTCCAATTTTTGTCCCAATTCTTCCCATTCCCATTGAAACTTTTCAAATCCCTCTCAAAATTGTTGAAATTCTGTTGAAGCTTTTAAAATTCTCTCTAGAATTTTCAAAATCCATGTCCACATGTTTACAATTTCACGTCAAAAAATGGCTAAAATTCCAGTTGAAATTTTTTCAAAGTCCCTTAAAAATTTTCCAATTTTTGTCCCAATTCTTCCCATTCCCATTGAAACTTTTCAAATCCCTCTCAAAATTGTTGAAATTCTGTTGAAGCTTTTAAAATTCTCTCTAGAATTTTCAAAATCCATGTCCACATGTTTACAATTTCACGTCAAAAAATTGCTAAAATTCCAGTTGAAACTTTTTCAAAGTCCCTTAAAAATTTTCCAATTTTTGTCCCAATTCTTCCCATTCCCACTGAAACTTTTCAAATCCCTCTCAGAATTGTTGAAATTCTGTTGAAGCTTTTAAAATTCTCTCTAGAATTTTCAAAATCCATGTCCACATGTTTACAATTTCACGTCAAAAAATGGCTAAAATTCCATTTGAAATTTTTTCAAAGTCCCTTAAAAATTTTCCAATTTTTGTCCCAATTCTTCCCATTCCCATTGAAACTTTTCAAATCCCTCTCAGAATTGTTGAAATTCTGTTGAAGCTTTTAAAATTCTCTCTAGAATTTTCAAAATCCATGTCCACATGTTTACAATTTCACGTCAAAAAATGGCTAAAATTCCATTTGAAATTTTTTCAAAGTCCCTTAAAAATTTTCCAATTTTTGTCCCAATTCTTACCATTCCCATTGAAACTTTTCAAATCCCTCTCAGAATTGTTGAAATTCTGTTGAAGCTTTTAAAATTCTCTCTAGAATTTTCAAAATCCATGGCCACATGTTTACAATTTCACGTCAAAAAATGGCTAAAATTCCAGTTGAAGTTTTTTCAAAGTCCCTTAAAAATTTTCCAATTTTTGTCCCAATTCTTCCCATTCCCATTGAAACTTTTCAAATCCCTCTCAAAATTGTTGAAATTCTGTTGAAGCTTTTAAAATTCTCTCTAGAATTTTCAAAATCCATGTCCACATGTTTACAATTTCACGTCAAAAAATGGCTAAAATTCCAGTTGAAATTTTTTCAAAGTCCCTTAAAAATTTTCCAATTTTTGTCCCAATTCTTCCCATTCCCATTGAAACTTTTCAAATCCCTCTCAGAATTGTTGAAATTCTGTTGAAGCTTTTAGAATTCTCTCTAGAATTTTCAAAATCCATGTCCACATGTTTACAATTTCATGTCAAAAAATGGCTAAAATTCCAGTTGAAATTTTTTCAAAGTCCCTTAAAAATTTTCCAATTTTTGTCCCAATTCTTCCCATTCCCATTGAAACTTTTCAAATCCCTCTCAAAATTGTTGAAATTCTGTTGAAGCTTTTAGAATTCTCTCTAGAATTTTCAAAATCCATGTCCACATGTTTACAATTTCACGTCAAAAAATTGCTAAAATTCCAGTTGAAACTTTTTCAAAGTCCCTTAAAAATTTTCCAATTTTTGTCCCAATTCTTCCCATTCCCATTGAAACTTTTCAAATCCCTCTCAAAATTGTTGAAATTCTCTTGAAGCTTTTAAAATTCTCTCTAGAATTTTCAAAATCCATGTCCACATGTATACAATTTCACATAAAAAAATGGCTAAAATTCCAGTTGAAATTTTTTCAAAGTCCCTTAAAAATTTTCCAATTTTTGTCCCAATTCTTCCCATTCCCATTGAAACTTTTCAAATCCCTCTCAAAATTGTTGAAATTCTGTTGAAGCTTTTAGAATTCTCTCTAGAATTTTCAAAATCCATGGCCACATGTTTACAATTTCACGTCAAAAAATGGCTAAAATTCCAGTTGAAATTTTTTCAAAGTCCCTTAAAAATTTTCCAATTTTTGTCCCAATTCTTCCCATTCCCATTGAAACTTTTCAAATCCCTCTCAACATTGTTGAAATTCTCTTGAAGCTTTTAAAATTCTCTCTAGAATTTTCAAAATCCATGTCCACGTGTTTACAATTTCACGTCAAAAAATGGCTAAAATTCCAGTTGAAATTTTTTCAAAGTCCCTTAAAAATTTTCCAATTTTTGTCCCAATTCTTCCCATTCCCATTGAAACTTTTCAAATCCCTCTCAGAATTGTTGAAATTCTGTTGAAGCTTTTAAAATTCTCTCTAGAATTTTCAAAATCCATGTCCACATGTTTACAATTTCACGTCAAAAAATGGCTAAAATTCCAGTTGAAATTTTTTCAAAGTCCCTTAAAAATTTTCCAATTTTTGTCCCAATTCTTCCCATTCCCATTGAAACTTTTCAAATCCCTCTCAAAATTGTTGAAATTCTGTTGAAGCTTTTAGAATTCTCTCTAGAATTTTCAAAATCCATGTCCACATGTTTACAATTTCACGTCAAAAAATGGCTAAAATTCCAGTTGAAATTTTTTCAAAGTCCCTTAAAAATTTTCCAATTTTTGTCCCAATTCTTCCCATTCCCATTGAAACTTTTCAAATCCCTCTCAGAATTGTTGAAATTCTGTTGAAGCTTTTAAAATTCTCTCTAGAATTTTCAAAATCCATGTCCACATGTTTACAATTTCACATAAAAAAATGGCTAAAATTCCAGTTGAAATTTTTTCAAAGTCCCTTAAAAATTTTCCAATTTTTGTCCCAATTCTTCCCATTCCCATTGAAACTTTTCAAATCCCTCTCAGAATTGTTGAAATTCTGTTGAAGCTTTTAGAATTCTCTCTAGAATTTTCAAAATCCATGTCCACATGTTTACAATTTCACATAAAAAATGGCTAAAATTCCAGTTGAAATTTTTTCAAAGTCCCTTAAAAATTTTCCAATTTTTGTCCCAATTCTTCCCATTCCCATTGAAACTTTTCAAATCCCTCTCAGAATTGTTGAAATTCTGTTGAAGCTTTTAAAATTCTCTCTAGAATTTTCAAAATCCATGTCCACATGTTTACAATTTCACGTCAAAAAATTGCTAAAATTCCAGTTGAAACTTTTTCAAAGTCCCTTAAAAATTTTCCAATTTTTGTCCCAATTCTTCCCATTCCCACTGAAACTTTTCAAATCCCTCTCAAAATTGTTGAAATTCTGTTGAAGCTTTTAAAATTCTCTCTAGAATTTTCAAAATCCATGTCCACATGTTTACAATTTCACGTCAAAAAATGGCTAAAATTCCAGTTGAAATTTTTTCAAAGTCCCTTAAAAATTTTCCAATTTTTGTCCCAATTCTTCCCATTCCCATTGAAACTTTTCAAATCCCTCTCAAAATTGTTGAAATTCTGTTGAAGCTTTTAAAATTCTCTCTAGAATTTTCAAAATCCATGTCCACATGTTTACAATTTCACGTCAAAAAATGGCTAAAATTCCATTTGAAATTTTTTCAAAGTCCCTTAAAAATTTTCCAATTTTTGTCCCAATTCTTCCCATTCCCACTGAAACTTTTCAAATCCCTCTCAGAATTGTTGAAATTCTGTTGAAGCTTTTAAAATTCTCTCTAGAATTTTCAAAATCCATGGCCACATGTTTACAATTTCACGTCAAAAAATGGCTAAAATTCCAGTTGAAGTTTTTTCAAAGTCCCTTAAAAATTTTCCAATTTTTGTCCCAATTCTTCCCATTCCCATTGAAACTTTTCAAATCCCTCTCAGAATTGTTGAAATTCTGTTGAAGCTTTTAAAATTCTCTCTAGAATTTTCAAAATCCATGTCCACATGTTTACAATTTCACGTCAAAAAATGGCTAAAATTCCAGTTGAAATTTTTTCAAAGTCCCTTAAAAATTTTCCAATTTTTGTCCCAATTCTTCCCATTCCCATTGAAACTTTTCAAATCCCTCTCAAAATTGTTGAAATTCTGTTGAAGCTTTTAGAATTCTCTCTAGAATTTTCAAAATCCATGTCCACATGTTTACAATTTCACGTCAAAAAATGGCTAAAATTCCAGTTGAAATTTTTTCAAAGTCCCTTAAAAATTTTCCAATTTTTGTCCCAATTCTTCCCATTCCCATTGAAACTTTTCAAATCCCTCTCAGAATTGTTGAAATTCTGTTGAAGCTTTTAAAATTCTCTCTAGAATTTTCAAAATCCATGTCCACATGTTTACAATTTCACATAAAAAAATGGCTAAAATTCCAGTTGAAATTTTTTCAAAGTCCCTTAAAAATTTTCCAATTTTTGTCCCAATTCTTCCCATTCCCATTGAAACTTTTCAAATCCCTCTCAGAATTGTTGAAATTCTGTTGAAGATTTAGAATTCTCTCTAGAATTTTCAAAATCCATGTCCACATGTTTACAATTTCACATAAAAAATGGCTAAAATTCCAGTTGAAATTTTTTCAAAGTCCCTTAAAAATTTTCCAATTTTTGTCCCAATTCTTCCCATTCCCATTGAAACTTTTCAAATCCCTCTCAAAATTGTTGAAATTCTGTTGAAGCTTTTAAAATTCTCTCTAGAATTTTCAAAATCCATGTCCACATGTTTACAATTTCACGTCAAAAAATGGCTAAAATTCCATTTGAAATTTTTTCAAAGTCCCTTAAAAATTTTCCAATTTTTGTCCCAATTCTTCCCATTCCCATTGAAACTTTTCAAATCCCTCTCAAAATTGTTGAAATTCTGTTGAAGCTTTTAAAATTCTCTCTAGAATTTTCAAAATCCATGTCCACATGTTTACAATTTCACGTCAAAAAATGGCTAAAATTCCATTTGAAATTTTTTCAAAGTCCCTTAAAAATTTTCCAATTTTTGTCCCAATTCTTCCCATTCCCATTGAAACTTTTCAAATCCCTCTCAGAATTGTTGAAATTCTGTTGAAGCTTTTAAAATTCTCTCTAGAATTTTCAAAATCCATGTCCACGTGTTTACAATTTCACGTCAAAAAATGGCTAAAATTACAGTTGAAATTTTTTCAAAGTCCCTTAAAAATTTTCCAATTTTTGTCCCAATTCTTCCCATTCCCACTGAAACTTTTCAAATCCCTCTCAAAATTGTTGAAATTCTGTTGAAGCTTTTAGAATTCTCTCTAGAATTTTCAAAATCCATGTCCACATGTTTACAATTTCACGTCAAAAAATTGCTAAAATTCCAGTTGAAACTTTTTCAAAGTCCCTTAAAAATTTTCCAATTTTTGTCCCAATTCTTCCCATTCCCATTGAAACTTTTCAAATCCCTCTCAAAATTGTTGAAATTCTGTTGAAGCTTTTCAAATTCTCTCTAGAATTTTCAAAATCCATGTCCACATGTTTACAATTTCACATAAAAAAATGGCTAAAATTCCAGTTGAAATTTTTTCAAAGTCCCTTAAAAATTTTCCAATTTTTGTCCCAATTCTTACCATTCCCATTGAAACTTTTCAAATCCCTCTCAAAATTGTTGAAATTCTCTTGAAGCTTTTAAAATTCTCTCTAGAATTTTCAAAATCCATGTCCACATGTTTACAATTTCACGTAAAAAAATGGCTAAAATTCCAGTTGAAATTTTTTCAAAGTCCCTTAAAAATTTTCCAATTTTTGTCCCAATTCTTCCCATTCCCATTGAAACTTTTCAAATCCCTCTCAGAATTGTTGAAATTCTGTTGAAGCTTTTAAAATTCTCTCTAGAATTTTCAAAATCCATGTCCACGTGTTTACAATTTCACGTCAAAAAATGGCTAAAATTCCAGTTGAAATTTTTTCAAAGTCCCTTAAAAATTTTCCAATTTTTGTCCCAATTCTTCCCATTCCCATTGAAACTTTTCAAATCCCTCTCAGAATTGTTGAAATTCTGTTGAAGCTTTTAAAATTCTCTCTAGAATTTTCAAAATCCATGTCAACATGTTTACAATTTCACGTCAAAAAATGGCTAAAATTCCAGTTGAAATTTTTTCAAAGTCCCTTAAAAATTTTCCAATTTTTGTCCCAATTCTTCCCATTCCCATTGAAACTTTTCAAATCCCTCTCAAAATTGTTGAAATTCTGTTGAAGCTTTTAGAATTCTCTCTAGAATTTTCAAAATCCATGTCCACATGTTTACAATTTCACGTCAAAAAATGGCTAAAATTCCAGTTGAAATTTTTTCAAAGTCCCTTAAAAATTTTCCAATTTTTGTCCCAATTCTTCCCATTCCCATTGAAACTTTTCAAATCCCTCTCAAAATTGTTGAAATTCTGTTGAAGCTTTTAAAATTCTCTCTAGAATTTTCAAAATCCATGTCCACATGTTTACAATTTCATGTCAAAAAATGGCTAAAATTCCAGTTGAAATTTTTTCAAAGTCCCTTAAAAATTTTCCAATTTTTGTCCCAATTCTTCCCATTCCCATTGAAACTTTTCAAATCCCTCTCAGAATTGTTGAAATTCTGTTGAAGCTTTTAAAATTCTCTCTAGAATTTTCAAAATCCATGGCCACATGTTTACAATTCCACGTCAAAAAATTGCTAAAATTCCAGTTGAAATTTTTTCAAAGTCCCTTAAAAATTTTCCAATTTTTGTCCCAATTCTTCCCATTCCCATTGAAACTTTTCAAATCCCTCTCAGAATTGTTGAAATTCTGTTGAAGCTTTTAAAATTCTCTCTAGAATTTTCAAAATCCATGTCCACATGTTTACAATTCCACGTCAAAAAATGGCTAAAATTCCAGTTGAAATTTTTTCAAAGTCCCTTAAAAATTTTCCAATTTTTGTCCCAATTCTTCCCATTCCCATTGAAACTTTTCAAATCCCTCTCAAAATTGTTGAAATTCTGTTGAAGCTTTTAAAATTCTCTCTAGAATTTTCAAAATCCATGGCCACATGTTTACAATTTCACGTCAAAAAATGGCTAAAATTCCAGTTGAAGTTTTTTCAAAGTCCCTTAAAAATTTTCCAATTTTTGTCCCAATTCTTCCCATTCCCATTGAAACTTTTCAAATCCCTCTCAGAATTGTTGAAATTCTGTTGAAGCTTTTAAAATTCTCTCTAGAATTTTCAAAATCCATGGCCACATGTTTACAATTTCACATAAAAAATGGCTAAAATTCCAGTTGAAATTTTTTCAAAGTCCCTTAAAAATTTTCCAATTTTTGTCCCAATTCTTCCCATTCCCATTGAAACTTTTCAAATCCCTCTCAGAATTGTTGAAATTCTGTTGAAGCTTTTAAAATTCTCTCTAGAATTTTCAAAATCCATGTCCACATGTTTACAATTTCACGTCAAAAAATGGCTAAAATTCCAGTTGAATTTTTTTCAAAGTCCCTTAAAAATTTTCCAATTTTTGTCCCAATTCTTCCCATTCCCATTGAAACTTTTCAAATCCCTCTCAGAATTGTTGAAATTCTGTTGAAGCTTTTAAAATTCTCTCTAGAATTTTCAAAATCCATGTCCACATGTTTACAATTTCACGTCAAAAAATGGCTAAAATTCCAGTTGAAATTTTTTCAAAGTCCCTTAAAAATTTTCCAATTTTTGTCCCAATTCTTCCCATTCCCATTGAAACTTTTCAAATCCCTCTCAAAATTGTTGAAATTCTGTTGAAGCTTTTAAAATTCTCTCTAGAATTTTCAAAATCCATGTCCACATGTTTACAATTTCACGTCAAAAAATTGCTAAAATTCCAGTTGAAACTTTTTCAAAGTCCCTTAAAAATTTTCCAATTTTTGTCCCAATTCTTCCCATTCCCACTGAAACTTTTCAAATCCCTCTCAAAATTGTTGAAATTCTGTTGAAGCTTTTAAAATTCTCTCTAGAATTTTCAAAATCCATGTCCACATGTTTACAATTTCACGTCAAAAAATGGCTAAAATTCCATTTGAAATTTTTTCAAAGTCCCTTAAAAATTTTCCAATTTTTGTCCCAATTCTTCCCATTCCCATTGAAACTTTTCAAATCCCTCTCAAAATTGTTGAAATTCTGTTGAAGCTTTTAAAATTCTCTCTAGAATTTTCAAAATCCATGTCCACATGTTTACAATTTCACGTCAAAAAATGGCTAAAATTCCATTTGAAATTTTTTCAAAGTCCCTTAAAAATTTTCCAATTTTTGTCCCAATTCTTACCATTCCCATTGAAACTTTTCAAATCCCTCTCAGAATTGTTGAAATTCTGTTGAAGCTTTTAAAATTCTCTCTAGAATTTTCAAAATCCATGGCCACGTGTTTACAATTTCACGTCAAAAAATGGCTAAAATTCCAGTTGAAATTTTTTCAAAGTCCCTTAAAAATTTTCCAATTTTTGTCCCAATTCTTCCCATTCCCATTGAAACTTTTCAAATCCCTCTCAGAATTGTTGAAATTCTGTCGAAGCTTTTAAAATTCTCTCTAGAATTTTCAAAATCCATGTCCACATGTTTACAATTTCACGTCAAAAAATGGCTAAAATTCCAGTTGAAATTTTTTCAAAGTCCCTTCAAAATTTTCCAATTTTTGTCCCAATTCTTACCATTCCCATTGAAACTTTTCAAATCCCTCTCAGAATTGTTGAAATTCTGTTGAAGCTTTTAAAATTCTCTCTAGAATTTTCAAAATCCATGGCCACATGTTTACAATTTCACGTCAAAAAATGGCTAAAATTCCAGTTGAAGTTTTTTCAAAGTCCCTTAAAAATTTTCCAATTTTTGTCCCAATTCTTCCCATTCCCATTGAAACTTTTCAAATCCCTCTCAGAATTGTTGAAATTCTGTTGAAGCTTTTAAAATTCTCTCTAGAATTTTCAAAATCCATGTCCACATGTTTACAATTTCACGTCAAAAAATGGCTAAAATTCCAGTTGAAATTTTTTCAAAGTCCCTTAAAAATTTTCCAATTTTTGTCCCAATTCTTCCCATTCCCATTGAAACTTTTCAAATCCCTCTCAAAATTGTTGAAATTCTCTTGAAGCTTTTAAAATTCTCTCTAGAATTTTCAAAATCCATGTCCACATGTTTACAATTTCACGTCAAAAAATGGCTAAAATTCCAGTTGAAACTTTTTCAAAGTCCCTTAAAAATTTTCCAACTTTTGTCCCAATTCTTCCCATTCCCATTGAAACTTTTCAAATCCCTCTCAAAATTGTTGAAATTCTCTTGAAGCTTTTAAAATTCTCTCTAGAATTTTCAAAATCCATGTCCACATGTTTACAATTTCACGTCAAAAAATTGCTAAAATTCCAGTTGAAACTTTTTCAAAGTCCCTTAAAAATTTTCCAATTTTTGTCCCAATTCTTCCTATTCCCATTGAAACTTTTCAAATCCCTCTCAAAATTGTTGAAATTCTGTTGAAGCTTTTAAAATTCTCTCTAGAATTTTCAAAATCCATGTCCACATGTTTACAATTTCACGTCAAAAAATGGCTAAAATTCCAGTTGAAATTTTTTCAAAGTCCCTTAAAAATTTTCCAATTTTTGTCCCAATTCTTCCCATTCCCATTGAAACTTTTCAAATCCCTCTCAAAATTGTTGAAATTCTGTTGAAGCTTTTAGAATTCTCTCTAGAATTTTCAAAATCCATGTCCACATGTTTACAATTTCACGTCAAAAAATGGCTAAAATTCCAGTTGAAATTTTTTCAAAGTCCCTTAAAAATTTTCCAATTTTTGTCCCAATTCTTCCCATTCCCATTGAAACTTTTCAAATCCCTCTCAGAATTGTTGAAATTCTGTTGAAGCTTTTAAAATTCTCTCTAGAATTTTCAAAATCCATGTCCACATGTTTACAATTTCACGTCAAAAAATGGCTAAAATTCCAGTTGAAACTTTTTCAAAGTCCCTTAAAAATTTTCCAATTTTTGTCCCAATTCTTCCCATTCCCATTGAAACTTTTCAAATCCCTCTCAAAATTGTTGAAATTCTCTTGAAGCTTTTAAAATTCTCTCTAGAATTTTCAAAATCCATGTCCACATGTTTACAATTTCACGTCAAAAAATTGCTAAAATTCCAGTTGAAACTTTTTCAAAGTCCCTTAAAAATTTTCCAATTTTTGTCCCAATTCTTCCTATTCCCATTGAAACTTTTCAAATCCCTCTCAAAATTGTTGAAATTCTGTTGAAGCTTTTAAAATTCTCTCTAGAATTTTCAAAATCCATGTCCACATGTTTACAATTTCACGTCAAAAAATGGCTAAAATTCCAGTTGAAATTTTTTCAAAGTCCCTTAAAAATTTTCCAATTTTTGTCCCAATTCTTCCCATTCCCATTGAAACTTTTCAAATCCCTCTCAAAATTGTTGAAATTCTGTTGAAGCTTTTAGAATTCTCTCTAGAATTTTCAAAATCCATGTCCACATGTTTACAATTTCACGTCAAAAAATGGCTAAAATTCCAGTTGAAACTTTTTCAAAGTCCCTTAAAAATTTTCCAATTTTTGTCCCAATTCTTCCCATTCCCATTGAAACTTTTCAAATCCCTCTCAAAATTGTTGAAATTCTCTTGAAGCTTTTAAAATTCTCTCTAGAATTTTCAAAATCCATGTCCACATGTTTACAATTTCACGTCAAAAAATGGCTAAAATTCCAGTTGAAACTTTTTCAAAGTCCCTTAAAAATTTTCCAATTTTTGTCCCAATTCTTCCCATTCCCATTGAAACTTTTCAAATCCCTCTCAGAATTGTTGAAATTCTGTTGAAGCTTTTAAAATTCTCTCTAGAATTTTCAAAATCCATGTCCACATGTTTACAATTTCACGTCAAAAAATGGCTAAAATTCCAGTTGAAACTTTTTCAAAGTCCCTTAAAAATTTTCCAACTTTTGTCCCAATTCTTCCCATTCCCATTGAAAGTTTTCAAATCCCTCTCAGAATTGTTGAAATTCTCTTGAAGCTTTTAAAATTCTCTCTAGAATTTTCAAAATCCATGTCCACATGTTTACAATTTCACGTCAAAAAATGGCTAAAATTCCAGTTGAAACTTTTTCAAAGTCCCTTAAAAATTTTCCAATTTTTGTCCCAATTCTTCCCATTCCCATTGAAACTTTTCAAATCCCTCTCAAAATTGTTGAAATTCTCTTGAAGCTTTTAAAATTCTCTCTAGAATTTTCAAAATCCATGTCCACATGTTTACAATTTCACGTCAAAAAATGGCTAAAATTCCAGTTGAAATTTTTTCAAAGTCCCTTAAAAATTTTCCAATTTTTGTCCCAATTCTTCCCATTCCCATTGAAACTTTTCAAATCCCTCTCAGAATTGTTGAAATTCTGTTGAAGCTTTTAAAATTCTCTCTAGAATTTTCAAAATCCATGTCCACATGTTTACAATTTCACGTAAAAAAATGGCTAAAATTCCAGTTGAAACTTTTTCAAAGTCCCTTAAAAATTTTCCAACTTTTGTCCCAATTCTTCCCATTCCCATTGAAAGTTTTCAAATCCCTCTCAGAATTGTTGAAATTCTGTTGAAGCTTTTAAAATTCTCTCTAGAATTTTCAAAATCCATGTCCACATGTTTACAATTTCACGTCAAAAAATTGCTAAAATTCCAGTTGAAACTTTTTCAAAGTCCCTTAAAAATTTTCCAATTTTTGTCCCAATTCTTCCTATTCCCATTGAAACTTTTCAAATCCCTCTCAAAATTGTTGAAATTCTGTTGAAGCTTTTAAAATTCTCTCTAGAATTTTCAAAATCCATGTCCACATGTTTACAATTTCACGTCAAAAAATGGCTAAAATTCCAGTTGAAATTTTTTCAAAGTCCCTTAAAAATTTTCCAATTTTTGTCCCAATTCTTCCCATTCCCATTGAAACTTTTCAAATCCCTCTCAAAATTGTTGAAATTCTGTTGAAGCTTTTAGAATTCTCTCTAGAATTTTCAAAATCCATGTCCACATGTTTACAATTTCACGTCAAAAAATGGCTAAAATTCCAGTTGAAATTTTTTCAAAGTCCCTTAAAAATTTTCCAATTTTTGTCCCAATTCTTCCCATTCCCATTGAAACTTTTCAAATCCCTCTCAGAATTGTTGAAATTCTGTTGAAGCTTTTAAAATTCTCTCTAGAATTTTCAAAATCCATGTCCACATGTTTACAATTTCACGTCAAAAAATGGCTAAAATTCCAGTTGAAACTTTTTCAAAGTCCCTTAAAAATTTTCCAATTTTTGTCCCAATTCTTCCCATTCCCATTGAAACTTTTCAAATCCCTCTCAAAATTGTTGAAATTCTCTTGAAGCTTTTAAAATTCTCTCTAGAATTTTCAAAATCCATGTCCACATGTTTACAATTTCACGTCAAAAAATTGCTAAAATTCCAGTTGAAACTTTTTCAAAGTCCCTTAAAAATTTTCCAATTTTTGTCCCAATTCTTCCTATTCCCATTGAAACTTTTCAAATCCCTCTCAAAATTGTTGAAATTCTGTTGAAGCTTTTAAAATTCTCTCTAGAATTTTCAAAATCCATGGCCACATGTTTACAATTCCACGTCAAAAAATGGCTAAAATTCCAGTTGAAATTTTTTCAAAGTCCCTTAAAAATTTTCCAATTTTTGTCCCAATTCTTCCCATTCCCATTGAAACTTTTCAAATCCCTCTCAAAATTGTTGAAATTCTGTTGAAGCTTTTAGAATTCTCTCTAGAATTTTCAAAATCCATGTCCACATGTTTACAATTTCACGTCAAAAAATGGCTAAAATTCCAGTTGAAATTTTTTCAAAGTCCCTTAAAAATTTTCCAATTTTTGTCCCAATTCTTCTCATTCCCATTGAAACTTTTCAAATCCCTCTCAAAATTGTTGAAATTCTCTTGAAGCTTTTAGAATTCTCTCTAGAATTTTCAAAATCCATGTCCACATGTTTACAATTTCACGTCAAAAAATGGCTAAAATTCCAGTTGAAATTTTTTCAAAGTCCCTTAAATATTTTCCAATTTTTGTCCCAATTCTTCCCATTCCCATTGAAACTTTTCAAATCCCTCTCAAAATTGTTGAAATTCTGTTGAAGCTTTTAAAATTCTCTCTAGAATTTTCAAAATCCATGTCCACATGTTTACAATTTCACGTCAAAAAATGGCTAAAATTCCAGTTGAAACTTTTTCAAAGTCCCTTAAAAATTTTCCAATTTTTGTCCCAATTCTTCCCATTCCCATTGAAACTTTTCAAATCCCTCTCAAAATTGTTGAAATTCTCTTGAAGCTTTTAAAATTCTCTCTAGAATTTTCAAAATCCATGTCCACATGTTTACAATTTCACGTCAAAAAATTGCTAAAATTCCAGTTGAAACTTTTTCAAAGTCCCTTAAAAATTTTCCAATTTTTGTCCCAATTCTTCCTATTCCCATTGAAACTTTTCAAATCCCTCTCAAAATTGTTGAAATTCTGTTGAAGCTTTTAAAATTCTCTCTAGAATTTTCAAAATCCATGTCCACATGTTTACAATTTCACGTCAAAAAATGGCTAAAATTCCAGTTGAAATTTTTTCAAAGTCCCTTAAAAATTTTCCAATTTTTGTCCCAATTCTTCCCATTCCCATTGAAACTTTTCAAATCCCTCTCAAAATTGTTGAAATTCTGTTGAAGCTTTTAGAATTCTCTCTAGAATTTTCAAAATCCATGTCCACATGTTTACAATTTCACGTCAAAAAATGGCTAAAATTCCAGTTGAAACTTTTTCAAAGTCCCTTAAAAATTTTCCAATTTTTGTCCCAATTCTTCCCATTCCCATTGAAACTTTTCAAATCCCTCTCAAAATTGTTGAAATTCTCTTGAAGCTTTTAAAATTCTCTCTAGAATTTTCAAAATCCATGTCCACATGTTTACAATTTCACGTCAAAAAATGGCTAAAATTCCAGTTGAAACTTTTTCAAAGTCCCTTAAAAATTTTCCAATTTTTGTCCCAATTCTTCCCATTCCCATTGAAACTTTTCAAATCCCTCTCAGAATTGTTGAAATTCTGTTGAAGCTTTTAAAATTCTCTCTAGAATTTTCAAAATCCATGTCCACATGTTTACAATTTCACGTCAAAAAATGGCTAAAATTCCAGTTGAAACTTTTTCAAAGTCCCTTAAAAATTTTCCAATTTTTGTCCCAATTCTTCCCATTCCCATTGAAACTTTTCAAATCCCTCTCAAAATTGTTGAAATTCTGTTGAAGCTTTTAAAATTCTCTCTAGAATTTTCAAAATCCATGTCCACATGTTTACAATTTCACGTCAAAAAATGGCTAAAATTCCAGTTGAAATTTTTTCAAAGTCCCTTAAAAATTTTCCAATTTTTGTCCCAATTCTTCCCATTCCCATTGAAACTTTTCAAATCCCTCTCAGAATTGTTGAAATTCTGTTGAAGCTTTTAAAATTCTCTCTAGAATTTTCAAAATCCATGTCCACATGTTTACAATTTCACGTCAAAAAATGGCTAAAATTCCAGTTGAAACTTTTTCAAAGTCCCTTAAAAATTTTCCAATTTTTGTCCCAATTCTTCCCATTCCCACTGAAACTTTTCAAATCCCTCTCAGAATTGTTGAAATTCTGTTGAAGCTTTTAAAATTCTCTCTAGAATTTTCAAAATCCATGTCCACATGTTTACAATTTCACGTCAAAAAATGGCTAAAATTCCAGTTGAAATTTTTTCAAAGTCCCTTAAAAATTTTCCAATTTTTGTCCCAATTCTTCCCATTCCCATTGAAACTTTTCAAATCCCTCTCAGAATTGTTGAAATTCTGTTGAAGCTTTTAAAATTCTCTCTAGAATTTTCAAAATCCATGTCCACATGTTTACAATTTCACATAAAAAAATGGCTAAAATTCCAGTTGAAATTTTTTCAAAGTCCCTTAAAAATTTTCCAATTTTTGTCCCAATTCTTCCCATTCCCATTGAAACTTTTCAAATCCCTCTCAAAATTGTTGAAATTCTGTTGAAGCTTTTAGAATTCTCTCTAGAATTTTCAAAATCCATGTCCACATGTTTACAATTTCACGTCAAAAAATGGCTAAAATTCCAGTTGAAACTTTTTCAAAGTCCCTTAAAAATTTTCCAATTTTTGTCCCAATTCTTCCCATTCCCATTGAAACTTTTCAAATCCCTCTCAAAATTGTTGAAATTCTGTTGAAGCTTTTAAAATTCTCTCTAGAATTTTCAAAATCCATGTCCACATGTTTACAATTTCACGTCAAAAAATGGCTAAAATTCCAGTTGAAACTTTTTCAAAGTCCCTTAAAAATTTTCCAATTTTTGTCCCAATTCTTCCCATTCCCATTGAAACTTTTCAAATCCCTCTCAAAATTGTTGAAATTCTCTTGAAGCTTTTAAAATTCTCTCTAGAATTTTCAAAATCCATGTCCACATGTTTACAATTTCACGTCAAAAAATGGCTAAAATTCCAGTTGAAATTTTTTCAAAGTCCCTTAAAAATTTTCCAATTTTTGTCCCAATTCTTCCCATTCCCATTGAAACTTTTCAAATCCCTCTCAGAATTGTTGAAATTCTGTTGAAGCTTTTAAAATTCTCTCTAGAATTTTCAAAATCCATGTCCACATGTTTACAATTTCACGTCAAAAAATGGCTAAAATTCCAGTTGAAACTTTTTCAAAGTCCCTTAAAAATTTTCCAACTTTTGTCCCAATTCTTCCCATTCCCATTGAAAGTTTTCAAATCCCTCTCAGAATTGTTGAAATTCTCTTGAAGCTTTTAAAATTCTCTCTAGAATTTTCAAAATCCATGTCCACATGTTTACAATTTCACGTCAAAAAATGGCTAAAATTCCAGTTGAAACTTTTTCAAAGTCCCTTAAAAATTTTCCAATTTTTGTCCCAATTCTTCCCATTCCCATTGAAACTTTTCAAATCCCTCTCAAAATTGTTGAAATTCTCTTGAAGCTTTTAAAATTCTCTCTAGAATTTTCAAAATCCATGTCCACATGTTTACAATTTCACGTCAAAAAATGGCTAAAATTCCAGTTGAAATTTTTTCAAAGTCCCTTAAAAATTTTCCAATTTTTGTCCCAATTCTTCCCATTCCCATTGAAACTTTTCAAATCCCTCTCAGAATTGTTGAAATTCTGTTGAAGCTTTTAAAATTCTCTCTAGAATTTTCAAAATCCATGTCCACATGTTTACAATTTCACGTAAAAAAATGGCTAAAATTCCAGTTGAAACTTTTTCAAAGTCCCTTAAAAATTTTCCAACTTTTGTCCCAATTCTTCCCATTCCCATTGAAAGTTTTCAAATCCCTCTCAGAATTGTTGAAATTCTGTTGAAGCTTTTAAAATTCTCTCTAGAATTTTCAAAATCCATGTCCACATGTTTACAATTTCACGTCAAAAAATTGCTAAAATTCCAGTTGAAACTTTTTCAAAGTCCCTTAAAAATTTTCCAATTTTTGTCCCAATTCTTCCTATTCCCATTGAAACTTTTCAAATCCCTCTCAAAATTGTTGAAATTCTGTTGAAGCTTTTAAAATTCTCTCTAGAATTTTCAAAATCCATGTCCACATGTTTACAATTTCACGTCAAAAAATGGCTAAAATTCCAGTTGAAATTTTTTCAAAGTCCCTTAAAAATTTTCCAATTTTTGTCCCAATTCTTCCCATTCCCATTGAAACTTTTCAAATCCCTCTCAAAATTGTTGAAATTCTGTTGAAGCTTTTAGAATTCTCTCTAGAATTTTCAAAATCCATGTCCACATGTTTACAATTTCACGTCAAAAAATGGCTAAAATTCCAGTTGAAATTTTTTCAAAGTCCCTTAAAAATTTTCCAATTTTTGTCCCAATTCTTCCCATTCCCATTGAAACTTTTCAAATCCCTCTCAGAATTGTTGAAATTCTGTTGAAGCTTTTAAAATTCTCTCTAGAATTTTCAAAATCCATGTCCACATGTTTACAATTTCACGTCAAAAAATGGCTAAAATTCCAGTTGAAACTTTTTCAAAGTCCCTTAAAAATTTTCCAATTTTTGTCCCAATTCTTCCCATTCCCATTGAAACTTTTCAAATCCCTCTCAAAATTGTTGAAATTCTCTTGAAGCTTTTAAAATTCTCTCTAGAATTTTCAAAATCCATGTCCACATGTTTACAATTTCACGTCAAAAAATTGCTAAAATTCCAGTTGAAACTTTTTCAAAGTCCCTTAAAAATTTTCCAATTTTTGTCCCAATTCTTCCTATTCCCATTGAAACTTTTCAAATCCCTCTCAAAATTGTTGAAATTCTGTTGAAGCTTTTAAAATTCTCTCTAGAATTTTCAAAATCCATGGCCACATGTTTACAATTCCACGTCAAAAAATGGCTAAAATTCCAGTTGAAATTTTTTCAAAGTCCCTTAAAAATTTTCCAATTTTTGTCCCAATTCTTCCCATTCCCATTGAAACTTTTCAAATCCCTCTCAAAATTGTTGAAATTCTGTTGAAGCTTTTAGAATTCTCTCTAGAATTTTCAAAATCCATGTCCACATGTTTACAATTTCACGTCAAAAAATGGCTAAAATTCCAGTTGAAATTTTTTCAAAGTCCCTTAAAAATTTTCCAATTTTTGTCCCAATTCTTCTCATTCCCATTGAAACTTTTCAAATCCCTCTCAAAATTGTTGAAATTCTCTTGAAGCTTTTAGAATTCTCTCTAGAATTTTCAAAATCCATGTCCACATGTTTACAATTTCACGTCAAAAAATGGCTAAAATTCCAGTTGAAATTTTTTCAAAGTCCCTTAAATATTTTCCAATTTTTGTCCCAATTCTTCCCATTCCCATTGAAACTTTTCAAATCCCTCTCAAAATTGTTGAAATTCTGTTGAAGCTTTTAAAATTCTCTCTAGAATTTTCAAAATCCATGTCCACATGTTTACAATTTCACGTCAAAAAATGGCTAAAATTCCAGTTGAAACTTTTTCAAAGTCCCTTAAAAATTTTCCAATTTTTGTCCCAATTCTTCCCATTCCCATTGAAACTTTTCAAATCCCTCTCAAAATTGTTGAAATTCTCTTGAAGCTTTTAAAATTCTCTCTAGAATTTTCAAAATCCATGTCCACATGTTTACAATTTCACGTCAAAAAATGGCTAAAATTCCAGTTGAAACTTTTTCAAAGTCCCTTAAAAATTTTCCAATGTTTGTCCCAAGTCTTCCCATTCCCATTGAAGCTTTTCAAATCCCTCTCAAAATTGTTGAAATTCTCTTGAAGCTTTTAAAATTCTCTCTAGAATTTTCAAAATCCATGTCCACATGTTTACAATTTCACGTCAAAAAATGGCTAAAATTCCAGTTGAAATTTTTTCAAAGTCCCTTAAAAATTTTCCAATTTTTGTCCCAATTCTTCCCATTCCCATTGAAACTTTTCAAATCCCTCTCAAAATTGTTGAAATTCTCTTGAAGCTTTTAAAATTCTCTCTAGAATTTTCAAAATCCATGTCCACATGTTTACAATTTCACGTCAAAAAATGGCTAAAATTCCAGTTGAAACTTTTTCAAAGTCCCTTAAAAATTTTCCAATTTTTGTCCCAATTCTTCCATTCCCATTGAAACTTTTCAAATCCCTCTCAAAATTGTTGAAATTCTGTTGAAGCTTTTAAAATTCTCTCTAGAATTTTCAAAATCCATGTCCACATGTTTACAATTTCACGTCAAAAAATGGCTAAAATTCCAGTTGAAATTTTTTCAAAGTCCCTTAAAAATTTTCCAATTTTTGTCCCAATTCTTCCCATTCCCATTGAAACTTTTCAAATCCCTCTCAAAATTGTTGAAATTCTGTTGAAGCTTTTAAAATTCTCTCTAGAATTTTCAAAATCCATGTCCACATGTTTACAATTTCACGTCAAAAAATGGCTAAAATTCCAGTTGAAATTTTTTCAAAGTCCCTTAAAAATTTTCCAATTTTTGTCCCAATTCTTCCCATTCCCATTGAAACTTTTCAAATCCCTCTCAAAATTGTTGAAATTCTCTTGAAGCTTTTAGAATTCTCTCTAGAATTTTCAAAATCCATGTCCACATGTTTACAATTTCACGTAAAAAAATGGCTAAAATTCCAGTTGAAATTTTTCAAAGTCCCTTAAATATTTTCCAATTTTTGTCCCAATTCTTCCCATTCCCATTGAAACTTTTCAAATCCCTCTCAAAATTGTTGAAATTCTCTTGAAGCTTTTAGAATTCTCTCTAGAATTTTCAAAATCCATGTCCACATGTTTACAATTTCACGTCAAAAAATGGCTAAAATTCCAGTTGAAATTTTTTCAAAGTCCCTTAAATATTTTCCAATTTTTGTCCCAATTCTTCCCATTCCCATTGAAACTTTTCAAATCCCTCTCAGAATTGTTGAAATTCTGTTGAAGCTTTTAAAATTCTCTCTAGAATTTTCAAAATCCATGTCCACATGTTTACAATTTCACGTCAAAAAATTGCTAAAATTCCAGTTGAAACTTTTTCAAAGTCCCTTAAAAATTTTCCAATTTTTGTCCCAATTCTTCCCATTCCCATTGAAACTTTTCAAATCCCTCTCAAAATTGTTGAAATTCTCTTGAAGCTTTTAAAATTCTCTCTAGAATTTTCAAAATCCATGTCCACATGTTTACAATTTCACGTCAAAAAATGGCTAAAATTCCAGTTGAAACTTTTTCAAAGTCCCTTAAAAATTTTCCAATTTTTGTCCCAATTCTTCCCATTCCCATTGAAACTTTTCAAATCCCTCTCAAAATTGTTGAAATTCTCTTGAAGCTTTTAAAATTCTCTCTAGAATTTTCAAAATCCATGTCCACATGTTTACAATTTCACGTCAAAAAATGGCTAAAATTCCAGTTGAAATTTTTTCAAAGTCCCTTAAAAATTTTCCAATTTTTGTCCCAATTCTTCCCATTCCCATTGAAACTTTTCAAATCCCTCTCAGAATTGTTGAAATTCTGTTGAAGCTTTTAAAATTCTCTCTAGAATTTTCAAAATCCATGTCCACATGTTTACAATTTCACGTCAAAAAATGGCTAAAATTCCAGTTGAAACTTTTTCAAAGTCCCTTAAAAATTTTCCAATTTTTGTCCCAATTCTTCCCATTCCCATTGAAACTTTTCAAATCCCTCTCAAAATTGTTGAAATTCTGCTGAAGCTTTTAAAATTCTCTCTAGAATTTTCAAAATCCATGTCCACATGTTTACAATTTCACGTCAAAAAATGGCTAAAATTCCAGTTGAAACTTTTTCAAAGTCCCTTAAAAATTTTCCAATTTTTGTCCCAATTCTTCCCATTCCCATTGAAACTTTTCAAATCCCTCTCAAAATTGTTGAAATTCTGTTGAAGCTTTTAAAATTCTCTCTAGAATTTTCAAAATCCATGTCCACATGTTTACAATTCCATGTAAAAAAATGGCTAAAATTCCAGTTGAAATTTTTTCAAAGTCCCTTAAAAATTTTCCAATTTTTGTCCCAATTCTTCCCATTCCCATTGAAACTTTTCAAATCCCTCTCAAAATTGTTGAAATTCTGTTGAAGCTTTTAGAATTCTCTCTAGAATTTTCAAAATCCATGTCCACATGTTTACAATTCCACGTCAAAAAATGGCTAAAATTCCAGTTGAAATTTTTTCAAAGTCCCTTCAAAATTTTCCAATTTTTGTCCCAATTCTTCCCATTCCCATTGAAACTTTTCAAATCCCTCTCAAAATTGTTGAAATTCTGTTGAAGCTTTTAAAATTCTCTCTAGAATTTTCAAAATCCATGTCCACATGTTTACAATTTCACGTCAAAAAATTGCTAAAATTCCAGTTGAAATTTTTTCAAAGTCCTTAAAAATTTTCCAATTTTTGTCCCAATTCTTCCCATTCCCATTGAAACTTTTCAAATCCCTCTCAGAAATTGTTGAAATTCTCTTGAAGCTTTTAAAATTCTCTCTAGAATTTTCAAAATCCATGTCCACATGTTTACAATTTCACGTCAAAAAATGGCTAAAATTCCAGTTGAAACTTTTTCAAAGTCCCTTAAAAATTTTCCAATTTTTTTCCCAATTCTTCCCATT